>NW_004567105.1:48524747-48543270 GCF_000260355.1 Condylura cristata
GTGTACACAACCAGATTTCTTGCTTCCAATGGGCAGCCTGCAAGTTAGGTAGTCAACTGAAGTTAAAGGGAGCTTTTGTGAATTAGAAGACGGCAGGCTCAGCCTATGCCAGAGAATCTGGTAACGTGACTCAGTTTACTTTTTTACTTTAAAAAAGAGAAATACCCCTTAGGCCTCTGGATACAATATAGAGGTAATTAATTCTTGTGGTCAAGAGTTTGGTAATAGATAGCTTGCTGATTATTGTGGAAAACACACTAGACATAAAAAGAAATATAAAGGGAATTAAATGGAGGCTGTCATGGTTTGAACTGTTAGGAACCTTTGCTGAGGATTCACACACCTTGAATTGCCCCCATTTCTTCAGCACTCGAGGTGCTTGTTTTCGACTCACACAGAGGTCTTTCCAGATAAACCAGTAGTGAATCCTGCTACTTTCTGCCTGAGATTTTATTAGCAGTTTCTTCAGCAGAGCACCTCTCTCCTTCAGTGAGTTTCCTGTTTCCACTACAAGCCTGCATATTTTTATTGGATTTTGATTTTGCTGGCATTATACCTCATTTGCTAACCTGCTCGCATCTCTCCTCAACACCAAGGCTGCGCAGTTCTTGGCAGGAACACGTCATCAGAGAAATTGCCAGGGTAGCTTCCAGATCTTGGGTTTTAGGGGTCCAGGCCTTGTTCTCTATAGGCACTCCATCCCTATGAACCCGCCTCTCAGCTAAACCCTTTCCAGACGTTTGGGAGAACTGAATGTTAAAATTGTGGCCCAGTTTTGTGTCATACAGCTTCATTTTTCTCAGTCTCATTTTCCTCATTTACACAAAGCATTCCTGGCCCAACTTACATGTGGGGAGTATGACCCCAGGGCTGGGGGGAGTGGAATGTATATGGAGGCCCAGGCACATCATGCAAGACATAGTGACGGCTTCTGCCTCGGACTGCTGGCTAATAGTCACATAGCCCTTTGGGCCTTGGCAGCCTCTCCCCTTTGGGGTCACAGGATTTGTGAATCAGTCCTTGTTCCTGGGAAATGGAGCGAAGGTTGGGGCCCTGTGTCTGCAGACAGATAGGCAAGTGTCTGACTTTTTGTAACCATTTGGTCTGTGAGCCAGCCCTTCCCCAGGCTAAGTAGGGGCATGAAAATCCCTCATGTGTTCATAGGACAAAGCTCTGGAATATACTGTGAACACCTTGCCACTAAAGTGTAGCCAGTGCATGAGTCGTGTCTTGTCTGCCAGCACCACGCTCATCAGATGTGCAGTCTCGAGCCTCCTCCTAGTGCTGCTAGGTCAGGAGCTGCTTTAGTAAGATCCTCTCGCTATTTGCTCACTTGTTCACTCCCCTTGCTCCTTCTTTGTTTAGTGAGCAGAAAACCAAAGCCTCCTGGGTTCCTGTAGATGGAGAGGTGGAACTAAGGTGGATGGTGTCCATGTATAGCTCTCTTACCCTCATGCTTTGGGTGGGAGAGCCTGGCAGATGCCTCTGAATCTCCCATGCCAGAGACAGGCAGGGACCCTAGCTTACCCTGGGGTAATCACGCTCTGCTTTGCTGATTAAAATACCTTTCTGTTCTTGCCCCAAGTGCCCAGAACAGTGGGACTAGTTGGCCCTATTCCTGCTATTCTATGAGACGTTGTTAAAATATGTAAACCAGAGCCGGGGGAAGACTCTCTACATGATTCAGTTTGGAAAATGCAGGCTAGCCTGAGACCCTCCTTTGGCTTAGCTGGTCTTCATCCCACTTGGTTAATAATGTAGCTCCTCTTTTTCTCTTGAGGAGCCTTGTTCCCTGGTTTTAGACCAGATGTTTGGATTTAGTACATGCAAAAAAATAGATTAGTAGTGTGTTGTCTAGGTAGCAGGAATATAAACAATTTCATGATCATTCTTCATGCCTTTCTGTATTACTTCAAGTGGGTTGTACAAAGGGCAGGGGAGAAAATGACAACCTGGGCAGCAGGTGAGCCCCACCTTCCCACCCTGCCCCACCAAAGTGAAGCACTTAGCATCTCTATCCCCAGGGTGATTCCAAACTTCAGGCTCCAAAGAGCATGCTTTGCTGATATGTCTGTGGCTTTTTAGCACCACAGAATTAAAGGGTCTCACATCTTCAGCAAACACTTAGGCTGAAGTGTTTGCCCCTGCAAGCAGGGCTGAGGCAGTTCCAGACTGACTTGAGAGGGTTCAGGCACACACTGGAAGCCCATACATGCTGCAAATGTGGGCAGTTCTTCAGCTCAGTGAATGTTCATATTATAGTCCTTGGTCTCCAAATTCTTACTCTCATTTCATCTCCCCTTTGTGGGTAGGTGGGGCTTGAGAAAAATAAAGTGTACAAAGGGAGTAAGTGGCTGAGGCCATCCAAATTTAAGGTGCCAGGAGAACTTTCTTAGGCAGGTGTGTCAGGGAAAAACAGGAGAAGGGCTCTTTTTCAATACAGAGCATGGTTCTGGTGCTACTTCTGACGATGTTGTGACCAAGGACACTGTTGCCTTTGTCTCATTTGTTGGATATTGGGTTGAGCTGGCTGGTGAAAAGTTTTCCTCTCAGTTTTCATATTCCTTCTGTGACCTGGAGACTGAACGGGGGGCAACAGTGTCATGCAAGAAATACGGCAAGCATCTTTCTTGCAGCAAAGTAGCAAGTCTGTGGTTTCACTCAGATATCTGTAATTATGTTGCCTCTGGAAGCTCTCTATGTCTGTGTGGGTTTCAGGTCTCCTGCATGTCATCTTTCTTTGCTTCTTGCCCCCAGACAGTGCTTCTCTGGCTGCTGGACCCCAGTGCCCACCTTCATCAGGTGTCACTGTTGGCAGGGCTCATGGGAACAGGTTAACTTTCTATATAGCTTTGATATCAAGGTTTCAAAACAGTTTTCCAGTGCTTTGGGAACCGGAGCCATTCAGTAAAAATTCAATGGGTTAATACTTTCCGATTAAAGGACTTAATTCAATTAAAGTATTTGTCAAAGAGCAGATTTATTTGCATCATGTTCTGAGCATAATGCCGAAGCCATTTGTCCTTCATAATAATAAAGCATAAAACTCAAGGAAAGCTTTTAATAGGATTGGGCTTAAGTGAGAGGGGGCTAATTTGATAAAATAGTTCTCAGAAAAAGAAACAGACTTTTGTGAAACTGGGGCAAAATCTGCCCATGGATTCTCACATTTGAGTTTTCTTAATCGGAAGTCCAGGAAACTCAAGTTACAATTCCCACAACAGTCATTTTGTCTGATGCGTAAGTGGCATTTTTTATTGAAGAAAAATGTCCTCTTTTCCTGTGGTGTTACTGCACTAGTATCAGTGAGAAGACTGGTCACAGGGGAAATGGTTGATTTTTTTTACTCCTGGGAAAAAAAGAAGTTGCTGTGAAATCAACCACGTTTTTAAAGCAGGGCATCCTGCGCACCGACTAACAACTTTTCCACGTGGACCTCGGCACTGGTGGATTAGTAAAGATTTTGTCCTTTAACTGTGCCGTGCTCCCACTGCCCCTACCTTTGGCCCAGATCCAGACTTGAGAGCACGCGAAGATTAGTTGCACACTATTACCTGTGACTTTGTAATTTTGTCATTAAAATCCCTGGGGCTTATACTGTACTGGAAATGCATTTGAAGTGCCTTTGACTTCTAATCTGGAAAAAATTTATTTTTTTTTGTTATAAGACAAATGTAAGCCAACATAAAACTCACTGTTTTAACCTTTTTCAGATGTACAATCCAACATCTTTTAGTTCATTTTCAGTATTGTGCAACTTCCACTTCTCCTTACTCTTAGAACAAATCTTCATTCCCTTTAAGCACTGGCCTTCCCTCTGCCCTTCCCTCCAGCCCCTGGCGACTGCTAATCTGAAAATAAATGTCTTTTTGAAGAAAGAACTTTTCACTCATGTTAGCAATGTACCTGAAAAACTTGGAATATGAATCCTTTAAATAAAAACATCAGAGGTGGACTAAGTAAACAGTTTTATATTTAGCTCTCTTAGCTAAAAAAGAAAAAAAAAACTGATTAAATAAAAAGAATGGGATATTTAACATTTCTTTCTTGAAACTTTCGGAGACTAAAACCTGGAAGGAATGAAACCTGGCGTCCTGTCCGTGACCCCACTCGGAGCAGCTGAGTGGAAGGAGCCCTAGGTGCAGATGAGGGCACCTGAGGCCGTGAAGGACTGCACTCATTCTAGGTGGGTCTGCTGGAGGGTAAAGTCAAGGGGGCGCTCATCTCTCCATGTGCCTGGTCTGGTGAACTGGCTAGAAACAAGAAGGACAAAGCAATCTTCTCTATAGGCTTATTAATATGAAGGTCAGTTCACGTAGAAGTGTAATTGAGGAGCAAGCCCAGTGTCTCAGGGCTGGGAGAAGAGTTAGAGCGCCAGCAGACACCACCACCAAGTCAGAGAAGAGGCTCAGAGCCCTACAAAATTAGGCTCAGCTTAGGGCCTGAGGTAAGGCTGTTGGTAATTAGATATTAAGCACTAATTACACTGAGTAGTAAATACGTGTATTAAATTACATGACTAGTAAATAAGATGGCTGGCGTCCCAACGAAAGAGACACGGACTGTGTGTATTTGTGTGTTTGTATATTGGCGAGTTTGAAAGGACTTGTCCTCTCTCCCTCAGAAATTGAGTTGCCACCTCTTAACCTTTCTCTTAGCTGCCCCTAAAACTTTCTCCATATTGCATCACCTGGAAGGTCATCATTTGCAGACATAAATAGAGAACTGATGTCTTTTTTTACACTGTTTACTCCCGGAAGTGTGAGGTCTGATGGCTTGGCTTAAGCTGAGTGGTGATTGTGGCTGGTGAAGCTCCTGAATGTTGATACACAGCTGGATGGCGAGGTAAGGTAGGTGAGTGTCACCATCCTCCAGCAGTGAAGGGTTTCCCTCCTGTGGAGGAGTCGCCTGCCAGACCATCGACACATCATAGGGTAAGAGTGGACTTGATCAAGGTTGATGAGTAAAGACTGTGGAAGTAGGTGGGTCTTTGGCCAGCCTATTTCAGGAGCCCACTTCAGCCCTCTGCTAAAGGAAGGCAGGTCCATTTGGGTGTTGCTGTAGAAATCAACTGCACTCAAGCCATTGGCATCTTTTCACTCTGGAGTCTCTTCATGCTCGCAGTGTACAGTTAATAGAGTAACACTTAGGAAGAAACTGAACATAGTCGTTTCTTTAAAGTCCCAAGGTGAGTTTAGGTGTCTTTGTTCCCTGGGTAGCCTGAGGCCTGTTCACCCCCCAGACAGTAAGTGGAAGCTGGTGACGCAAACAGCACCACAGACAAATAAAGTAGCGCTTCAGTCCCTTTTCTGTGTCTTAAGAGATGTGGTCACTTTCTGCCTTGTTTGCTCAGATTGCTGGGTGGTGTAAGTAAACTGAACCTTTCCTCTGGGTCAGACATCATGCCCATTCCCTCACCTTTCTCACGGAGCCGTCCCGTCAAAATGCTCTGGAAAGTTCTCTGAGACACAGGTGGCTGGGTCCATTTCTCATCTGGCAAGTGTGTGGGTGTCATGGGAGGGTTTGCATTGTTAACAAGTTCCCAGGTGATGGGATTCCTTTTATTTTCCTTTCTGTCACCCTTCACTGTGTGTGATTGTTTTTTGGTTTTTTTTTTTTTAATAGTTTATTTTTACATCATTTTGTGCATTTTTCCATCTCACTAGTAATCTCCGTGGGCTTCCCATCACCAAATCACCCATGTGCCATCACCATAGTCCAGTGCATTTCCCTCCCCACACTGTTTTTGATCCCATTCTCCATTCCATAAAATGTCTCTGGTATATAGCTGTTAATTATTATTATTTTCTCACCTGGTCCGTTATACTCCTGCTATGAGTAAAACCATCTGGTATTGTTCCTTTTATTTCTGGCTTATTTCACTAAGCATGATCTTTTCTAGCTCCATCCATGTTGCTGCAAAAGGCATAGTTTTATTTTTTTTTTTGGTTGCTGAGTAATATTCCATTGTGTATATGTACCACCTTTTTTTTTATTTTAAAGATTTATTCATATAGAACTGGGGTACAGGCCAGAGATGCAGAGGGTGAGAGGATTCACCAGACACAGAGCGGGGAGCAGAACAGGCAGATCGACGAAGTACACTGCTGAGGGGAGCAGTGAGCGTGCCAGGAGAGGTCTGCCACGCCATGTGGTCACCTCCGGAGCAGGCGGGAATGGAACTCATGCGGAAGTGACTTTAGCTTCTCAGTGCTGTGCTTTAACCCGCTGCGCCACCAGGGAGGGCCATGTACCACCTCTTTTTAATCCAGTCATCCATTCTTTTGGGCATTTGGGTTGTTTCCATGTCTTTCCCATTATAAATAAAGCAGCAGTAAACATGGGGGTGCAGGTATCTTTTTCAATCAGTGTTTTTGTGTCTTTTGGTTAGATACCTAAGAGTGGGATTGCTGGGTCATATGGAAGCTCCATGTTTAGCAGTTTGAGGAACCTCCAGACAATTTTCCATAGTGGGTGTACTAGTTTGCATTCCCACCAGCAGTGCAGGAGGGAACTCCTTTTTGATGCCACTGCCTAGGTTTGTAAGGGGTCTACCTCAAGCTAGTGTACAGTCCTTATTAAAGCTCCTTAGCTTTGGTGGGGCACAGGCTATTATTTAGATAAATTCTTGATGTCACTGTGTGGGAGGGAATGTGCATCTGGGTTGGTGGGACCCCAAAGCCCTGGTAAGGTATTGACTGGCTGGGGCCATTGGGTGTGGTGAGCATGGGCAAGCAGATCTGCTGCTCTAGGTTGGAAACCCATGGCTGTTACACATTTGTCTCTGCTTACACATTTGTCTCTGCTTAATTTGCTGTTTACTGATGATCACGTCAGGCTTCCCTACAGACCTTCCGCAAAGGCAGAAACACCTGGTGCATAGCCTGGCATGGCAGGAGCCTGCTGTTATCTCACTGTGTGGGCATTAACGGCTCTACTTACAGCCTGGGCAGGAGCAGGAGGAGCCGATGCAGGGCGTTGGTTTTAGCGCCACTCACCTTCCTGCTGATTATCAGTGACCACTATCAGATAAATCTTTGCCCTCACCTGAGACTTGAATGGGGCTGCTTTGTTCCAGGTGGAAGTTAAAAGAGCATCTGAAAGGTAGGTGCTTCTCCCTGCCATAGTAGGGGAATGAAAAACCAGACCCACACTTTCCTGCTCCCACTTCTCATTGTTTAGGACTAGGTGACCACCTCCTGTTTCTCCTCATCATCCTCAGCCATGGTTGGGTGGGGGCTGTCCTCCTGGCCTCAGGATTGGGGACATGAGCCAGGAAAGTTCACAGGGGTTCATAATGGAGGTCGAGGCCCCTCTGCAAGGCTGTTAAGGCCACTGCAGGTTTTGCTGGCTGTGCCTCACTTGAAGTCCTGGAGAACAGACCAGCCCCTGCAACTCCCAGTCTGTGTGCAGAGCAAGAATGGGTGGACAGTTGTGATACCTGTCTGATAACCTGTGGGGGCTGTCTGAGGGGCTCCTCCCTACTGTCACCAGTGGGGTACAGGCAGGGGGAGTTTTCCAAAGTGACATTTTGGCTGAGGAGTCTCTTAAGACAGCCTTTCTCTCCCCACAACAAATGAGTGTAAGTTACAGGTGTCAGATTCAGGACCCTCAGTGCTTGGCCAATGCTGTGGGTACTTGGAGGAGTAAAGCTAGGACATGGCAAGTCCTGCTGAAGGCCCCCACCCCCCACTGTGTCCCTTGTCAGCGCAGGCTGTTCTGAAAAGCCAGCACATGTCTGTGGGAAGGCAGTGCAGGACCCTTGATTCTTAGAACTTCAGCCTCAGATGGGGGATACCACCAACAGGCCCCAAAATAGAAAATTAAACACCCAATTTACAAAGAAAGCAACTCTGTGTCCCAGAATCTTCCCAGGAGTTCTGTAGTGCAGACTGCCTCTTGCCCTGAGTCTGAGTGAACCTTTTGCTGGGAAGGGAGCCACGGTGGCCTCCGCAGTGAGCCTGCCAAGTTACACACAGTCATGACTTGTCATTTTCCTTCTCTTTTCTTTCCTTTTTATCCCCCCTGCCTTTCTTTGTGAGTGGGGGTGGTGAGGCTGCCAGATGAGTCGTACATCTGTAAGTCATTTGCTGAGAAAGTAAAGTGAACACCAGCTGTGGGGTCTGGGAGCCGAAGGAGGGGAGAGCCGGCAGAATAGGCTCTTGGTCAGGGAGGTCACTGCCTTTTTGGGAATTTGGTAGCTTAGATTCTGCTGTGGAGAGTTGGCTTTTGTGGGGTATTTGGTCCCCTCCCCTCCATTTTTTTCTGATGACCTTGTCAAGCTTTAAATATAGTCCCAGGCCCAGTGGGAATAGGGCTGCTGGTGAAGCTGGATGTTCTTGGAGCAGTGGGTGCTGAAAATGCTTTGGGTTCCATGACCTGGAGCTGGGAAGCAGCACGGCTTTGTGGGTTGCACAATCTCCCGTGTGAAAGGAGCTGGCTCCTGCCCATATCAACAGTCTGCTTCCAACTGGGACCATTTCCTCCTCCTCCTCCCCCTCGCCCACTTCCTGCAGGTGGCTTCTGTAATCCACTTACCGCTGGGGAAACCTCATGAGTCTGTGCACCTAATCCGAAAATGGCCGGCTTGACTTTGACCCGAGTGGTGACCTTGCAAAGAAGGCAGGACCTATTGTGTCTGCTCACACCTGGGAGCCATTTTCAGCTTTTATGCCCCAAGTGGGAGAAATGTGTTTGCATTTATGCCGAGCCTTTCTTTCACGAGGCCTCATTGTTGGGTGATATGGAGGAAATTTTAGATTCTCCCTGCTTGTTCAGAGGCAAGGGTTTTAAAATCTAGAGTAGTTTACTCAGTGTATGGGGTCATAAAATTGCCTATATATAGATATGCGTGTGTATATATGTGTATATATATGTATATGTGTGTGTATATATAGTCGCATAATGTCAGCAGCCTCATACAGTTCAGCTAGTTTCTGAGATGTTCTCTGATGTTTGCTTTGCTCCATGTGCCTTCCCAGGCCTCTCACTGTGTAGCCTCTGTTGTTCTGAGAAATAGTCACATCTTTTGTTAAGCCAAAGATGAGGCACAGAGAGGGCAAGAAACTTACTTGAGGTCACACAGGAAGTAGCAAAAGTCAGTCTTGATCTTATTTTTCTCCATTTATGGGCTTGTACTCACAAGCCTGGGAACCTGGGAGAATCTTGTCATTTCAAGTGTGACATCGCATTGTCTAGGAGCGGAGAACCTTGGGACTTGCCAGAAACCTCCAATGTTGCGTGTTGCGTGGTATGGACACAAGGCTCCTTCCCAGAAGACATAGGTACTTCTGCTGCTGTTTCTGCTGTCTCCAGTGAGCCACCCTGGGCAGCCCTCAATGTGACTTTAATTAACTTATGCAGAATAACAGGAACTCCTTCACAGGCCCTGAAGATTAGGCTGAAGGACCCTCTAGCCACACCCTCAAGTTAGAGATCGTGGGCTGGTCTTGATCATCCATCTGCTAAGAACAGTGAGGAAAAACCACGTCGTGGAGTCTCTGTGGAGCCCAGACTTGTTCGATTGTGCCAGCAGCATATCTGCTTCGAAGACAAGCACTTCAAGGCAAATTCTTCCGCAATTTCCTCACTTCCTGGCTGCCTTTCAAACCCCAACAGCTGAGACAAAGGTGCCAATTTGTGGTTCTTTCTTCCCCACTCCTTCCACCGGGAGATGAAAATGCCTTTGGGAGGATGGCAGATGCAACAATGAGGTTCTCGTGAGGTGTCCCCTCCCAGAGCCCCTGCCTTTGCTCGGACAGTCTTGAGGACTAAGAAGCATTTGGTGGTTGGGAGGCAGCTGTGAAATTAATTTGCAAAGGCCAAGTAGCTGTAAAAGACAAAGGTAGGTAACAAATGGCTGGCCACCTTCCCGCATCACGGGGCTGCATGGAGAAAGCACCTTGCTTAGTGGCTAAGTGAAAGCTCTGGATCTGGGTCTGAGACCTGTTTTCATTGCCTTTGGTGTTTTTGGTTGGGCAATTGTGAGGATTCAATGAATACTGTCTGTGCTGGTGCAGTGTCTGGCATCTGTTGCATGTGCGCCAGTTCATAGAGGCTCTAACCACTGAGCGCTCTGTACGACCTGGTGTGGGCAGGGTTGGTCCTGTTTTTGCTGCTGTGTCCAAAGGGCTCAGTGTTTCCCCAGTGAACCAGGAGGCCAGGTATGAGTGATGGGGTTGCACAGGCTGTTTATATTCCCCCAAATGGACTTTATTTGCATATACCGGTCATAGCTTACTCTCCTGAGGACTGGTTGAAGTGTGTAGATAATCCTCTGTGTGTGTGCTTGTGTGCCCTTGTGTGCACACACAGAATTCCTCACCATCCTAGGCTTTCTTATATATTGATTCCTGTTCTGGGAGCTGTGAGCGGAGTAGAATTTCCCTCCCTTCTCATCTCCTGCTCCTCTGGATAGGTGCAACAAATGTCAATGTCAAAGCATAAGCAGATAGGTCACAGTGGTGCTCATCCTAGACTGTGTTGTAGGATGACCACCTGGGGAACTTTTAAAAACTGAGGTGCCCAGGCCATTCAGAGGCTCAGCTTGGCGGCGCAGGGACCCGGCACTGGGCACAGGCATAGCTGTGTGGGTAATGTGGGTTGTCGGCTCATTTCACCATGCAGATGCAAACTGGGGAATTGCAAAGCAAAGGCGCTGTCCTCCTGGCCCCTCATACTTGTCCTGTATGTCTTTATCTCTTTCCCCCACTTTTCCTGTCCAGGTGGAAGGCAGAGAAATCCCAAGGCTGGCCTTCATTTCAGCACTTGTGGTCCTGGGGGGCCTATTAGAGGTTTTAGTGACCTCCTTCACCACTCATTTAATTAGAAGATACTGTGAAGTTAGCTACTTGAAATGAAGAAGCACCTGTTCCTGCCTTTGTGGTAGCTAGGGGGAGTGTCTTATCTGATTAGACATGACTGCTTAATTTGGTGATCACAAGAATCTGACCGTGGCTTTGTGACCTAATGGGGGTCTTTTTTTTTTTTTTTTTTAACCCTGAAAGCTGGCCTAGCTGTCTCATTTGCAATGTATCTGTGAATCAGAGAAGTCTCGTTGTGAAAAAATTCTTAATAGTAAAATGATGGGGGAAAGTAGCTTTACCTAGTCGGCTCTTGGTAATCTTTTTTTCTTTAAAATCCAAAGTAATGACTTTGCTCTTTTTTTGAAGTGATTTATAAAATGAAGGTCCAATCTGATCCCTTCCTAAAGCTGTGTTGTCACGTCGGAAGTTCACGTGCTAACACTGAATCCGCACAGTTGTGTGATGGGATTTTGTGAGGGTTGTGTTGGAATTGGGCCCTTAGGTAAGTTGCAAAGAGGAAGTAGAATTTTTGAAACGAGGAAAAAACTCCCCCTAGACTTTCTACAATTTGACATTTTCTCCCAGTTGAGAGTATTTTTGAAAGCGGGCAAGTGGAGCACGCCTCATGATGTTTCTCTGCCTTGTGAGTGTTGCTTGGTTCTGGGCATCCCAGCGAGGACTGGCCCTTCCGGGGACAGCTCCTGGGCCTGCTGGCAGCAGCGATAACCCTGTCCCCAGCCGGGGCTCCTTGTGGCTGGACTGATCCCTGCCCTCTTTTCCTTACTCTCTAGTATGTGCTAATGGGAGTCCTGATTTGGTGATTCTCCAGCAATTATGTGGTTCTGAATTAAGACCCTAATTCCTGTCTTCACTTTCTCTTCTTCCTGAACAGGAGCTCTCGCTTGAGAGAATCAGCCCATCATGGGGTTGGGGTCGGGGGGGGAAGCAGATTCAGGGTCACATCTGCTGTGTGCCAGCACCTTGGGTCAGCTTCCTGGATGAGGCCAAGGTTCATTCTCTCCTGCCTGTGTGGCTTCCTGCGTCGCCTCTGGGGAGACAAAGACAGAAGGCTGCTCAGCTGGCATGTTGGTGAGCCCTGTGGCCCCTTGTGGTCATTCCTTTGTGGGCATTTCAGCAGAAACCCTGGAGCTGGTGGTGGTAGGTGCTGCCAGCTTCCCCTCCCCATCCTCTTGCATAACTTCATTTGACAAGGCTTATCCTGACTGGACCCAGAGTGCATGTGGCTACTGCCTCTTCCTCAGGTACCCCAGCCTCCCCTTTAGCATCAGCCATGTTTAGGGAGAAATCAGAGTCTAGACATTCAGACTGTAACCCTGACTCTGCCAGGTTCCTTTTGTAGGTGCTCTCCTCTCCTCTCTGGGTTTCTGTTCAGTCATCCGGAAGGGGGGGGGATACATAAGGCAGGTAGGACGGGCCTTGAATTTATTCTTTGGAACAAAGGTCCATCTGTAGTTGAGAATTGCTGCCTCTGGGTCCCGAGCAGGGCTCGGGTCTGAGTGCTGTGGACCGGCTGAGCCTGTGCTGCACAGGGTTTTCATCCTGGCCAGCTCTACATTTCTGTCGCCAGCCTGAGACCTGATCTCGTCTCTAAGGGTTCCTCACTGCTGCATCTCCAAAGGCGTTCAGACCTAGTTATTTTTCTCTCTTCTTATTCCCACCAGACCCCAGAGAACTTGACCCTTATCCCTTCACACTCTATACCCACCTTTCAGGGAACTGCCCATTTCATGTTTACCCCAAAATGAGTATTTGATGAGGAACTGAACGGAGGGCCCCTTGGTAGCTTCCCCATCACCTACAAGTTAGTCTCAGCTCCCGCAAAGGTGACTGGGCTGCACTTCTGCCTGGCCTCTCACCACTTCCTGCCTTGAACTTGACACCCACTGTGCATGTGAAGGCCACCCAGACCACCTCCTGACTCCGTTCCTCATTCATGGTGTCACCTTGGTGTGGAATGACTGTCCCTCTCCTTACCTCTCCAAAGCCATGATCCTCTGCCATTGAGCCCATAACTCTGTCTCCTTGACTTGAGTGTGAGGTTTTTGGCATTGAGGGATGGGCCTGGGGACCACACTACTGTCAGATTTACCATTTTCTTAGTGCAGCTGCATATCACATATTTGAATGAATAAATGAACAGGTCAATCCAAGAATAAGCAACTGTAGAAAAGGGGCAGATGATGGAAGGTTTTAGGTATTTATCACCGCTCTTTTTAGCCAAGAAATGGAACTTGCTCTTCTTGGTTTATTGACAGGCTCTTGAGTATGTTGTAGGTGAAAAGCTATAATAAAAACTGCATGAGGGATGCCCTCACCCCCTGGCACGCAGTCTGGCCCTGGGGTCCCAGTTCCAGGATTGAATACTTTTCCTGCTACTTTCTCATAGCAGCTTTCGAGGCCTTTGCTTGCTGCTATATGAAATCGCACTCACCCTGGCATGGACTCTCTTGGCTGCTCACATGGGAGGGAATGACAGGTGAATTGGGGAGTGACCTTCTTTGAAGTGAAGGTGGCTATCCCTCAGTCAGATGGGTGGTAGACTTTGTAAAAAAGTATATAAGGAGCATTTAGTTTCTACAGCTGTAAATTCATTAAGAGAAAAGAAAGCATGTTCTATAGTTGGACAGTTCAGAGATCCCAGAGCTAAAAGGAAACGCAGCTTTCTTTGCTACATGTCTGAGCTTTTAATAATGGCAAGAGAAGGTAGTAGTTTCTGCCGCAGAATGGACTGCCTAGAGCACTTGTTAAGCCTTGAGATATTAGCAGTTGCTCCATGAAGAAAGGGTTTTGTAGTCATGCTGGTCTAGAAGTGAAGAATTCAGTGGAATGAAGATACTTCTGCTGGAGCCCCCACTGACACTATTCTTTGGTTGACTTGTTTGGCAGCCTGCAACAGCTGAGAAAAGAGGGTTTGTAGCCATTGTAGAACAGTCTTCACTGGAACGCTTTCGAAGCTGCTGTTCTAGGAATGCCCTTTGGGAACCACGCACGTCTAACGAGTGCCTACCACCTTCTAGGTGTGGATGCCCAGTGAGTCCTGCTACTTGGCAGGTAGTTCTGGCCAAGTTCCAGGACACAGAACCGATAACTGCTAGTGGACCAGGACACAGTGATCTAGATCCCAGAAAACTGCCAGCACCATCGTTCCTCCTAGCAGTCTAACCCCTCCCCAGCCCTTTCCTAATAGTCGAAACTAAATAGTCCATGCATATCCCTAAGTTGCTTAAGTTCCACAGAGCCCAGTAGTGTCTGGTACAACAAGGTCCTCACAGCTGAGTCACACAGGGTCAGTTTCTTCTGGTGTGAAGGAACATGTGGGGACCAAACAAGGTTGCAGGTTCAGAATTCACTGAATTCTTCCAGTTGAGTCCTCTGTGGGTATTATGATAAGGTAATTTGTGTGTGTTTTAATTAGCTTTTTATTTCCAGATAATTGTAGATTCATAAGCAGTTGTGAAAATGATAATTACCCATATACAGGCGTATTATATTTTATTGCTCTTTGCAGATCCTGCTTTGGTTACAACTTGAGAGTTGATTACTGTGCCATTTCCCCAGCAGTGTGTGTTCACTTTGTGCTTCTGGGTCATGTTTAATTAGCCATGCACACTGTTTTCTTAGTGCTGTTGCACACTTAACAGACCACATTATAGTGTAAACATCACTCTTTTGTGCACTGGAAAACCAAAAGGGTCAAGCACCCCCTTCCTGTGGGACTAGTTTGTGGTGGTCTGGAACTGAACCAGTGCCATGTCCCAGGTATGTGTCTATACCCTAACTCCCTCCCCAAAAGGTCACACCTTGCACAACTTTTCATAAGGAGGACATTCGCATCAGTATAGTGAAGGTAGACAACACTGTCATCAAGCCAGAGATGCCTCGAGTTGCCTTTGCAGAGCCACACCCATTTCCTTGTGCTCCTGCACCCTACACAATCTAACATGTTCTCCATATTTAAGACTTCATTTAAAGGATGTTATATAAATGGAGTCCTACAGCCTGTAACCTTTAGGGATTGCTTTTCCAGTCATTGAAATCCTCTGGAGATGTGGCTAAGTTGCTGCACATATCAGTAGTTTATGTCTTAGAGCTGCAGAACAGGCTCAGTGATAGGGATGCACCTGCCTTTGTTTGGCCATTTGTCCAATCTGATGATGGACATCTGGACTGTTTCCAGAGTTTGGCTATTACAAATGAGGCTGCTGTGGACATTTAAGCACTGATTTTTATGCGACTATTTATCTTCATTTCTCTGGGATGAGTGCTCTGGGGTGTTAGGCAGTGTTGTATCTTTCATGCTTGAAGAAGCTGTCATACTTTCCTAGAGTGGCTATCACATTTCCATTTCTGCCACCAATGTGCAAGTGATCTGTTTTCCACGTCATAGCCAGCATTTGGTATTGTCAGGTGTTATGCTAGTCATTCATTAGGTATGTGTCAGTATCTCATTGTGGTTTTAATTTGCAACTCCCTAATGGCTAATAATATTGAACACCGTTGCATGCATGCACTTACTGGCCATCTGTATCTTTCTTTTGGAATAATAGCTGTTAATAATCTTTTACCCATCTCCCCCACTGTTAAGTAACTTCAATTTGCAGATGTCTGTGAACAATTTTTAAAAAGCACTTCTTGCCCTGTCCTGTTTATCTGACAGTTGTTACAGCAGGTGATGAGTGGTTCAGCAACGTCTGCATCCTCATCCTCATCAGATCAACCAGATATTCAGAACTTACAGCTTTTCTATCTTGTTTTTAATATGGTGGCACTTTTGCCCATTGTCGAATTGAATTGTTTGACTTTCTGCTGTTGAATTTTGAGTTCTTTATATATTCTAGGTACTCATTTGTTGTATTTGTGACATGAAAATATTTTTCTTCTCAGTCTATAGATTGCCTCTTAATCTTAACAGGATCTTTCACCAAGCACATTTTAAAATTTTGATGAAGTCCAATATAATTTTTCCTTTTATGGGTGGTGCTTTTAGTGTCAAATCTGGATTTAGATCCCAAAGGTTTTTTCCTGCTGTTTTTCTCAGAAAGAAATGGAGCAACCGTTGGCTCCTCTCAGAACCCAGATAGGCAAGATAAGGGTGGCTGCTCACTTTGATGTTGCACCAGGTCTTATCAGCTTCAAAGTAGATGAGAAGGGCTGCATTAAAAGGCCAGCTCCTTAATTCCACCCCCCAATACAACCTCTCCCACAGGGTACTCAGATTGTATGGGAAGGCTTTGGAAATTACATGATAGAGACACCCTAAATCATATGATTGAGAGATTAGGAGGTTTCCAGATGTGGCAGGAAGCATTTTTTTATTTATTTTTAAAGGCACACCAGTGGTATCACTCCCCGAGGGGGAAGGATCTTATTTTGGGGGCTGTAGCCAAGTGCTGAAGCAGCTTCCGCCCCTGCTGGAACTGCAGAGCTGCCAGGAAGCTGGCACAGGGAACATGGGACATGTGCCAGTGGCCAGCAGCCGGGGGATTTCCTGTTGTGACCCCTGAGGGAATTTCAAGGATGCTCCAGCACCCATAGTCTGGTCTCTGTCATCTCAGCCTCAGGCCATCTGATGTGGTTGCTAGTATCCTTGCCTTTCCAGAATGTGGCCCAACCTAGGCTTTTGCTCTCACAGGTTAGCTGAGCCACCCTGGAGGCCTTATGCCCTCTGGATACAAAGTAGCAGAAGTGTTCTCTGGTATGGTAGAGTGTGGTAGGTGACCAGTGTCCTCTGCTCTTGGGAGATGTCCCTCCCAGTTCTGTGTTATCATACTGCCTGAAGAAATAAGAGTCACCCTCACTCCTGTAGGGATCACACCAGTTACCTTAAATGTAAGTGGGGCAGGTCTAACTGGACCTGTGGGGACGATGTGCTGACACACTGAGTGCCCAGAAGGCATGCAGGCGTGTGTGTGTGTCTGTGTCAGAGCTGAGGAAAGTAGATCAACAGTTGCTCACAGTAGAGTTTACCCCCTTTGCATCTGTAAAGTCATCTCTGTTGGCATCAGATATGTGGGATGGCCGTGGTGGATACTGAGAAGTCGGAGGAGAGGGTCCTGCCCGACGAAGCTCTCTTCAGGGTTCTTCTGCTTACCTGCTAGGCAGTTTCACTTAATTACTTGGATGCAGCATCTGGCTTCATGTCTGGGCTCCAGTCCCAGCTGCACTGCTTCCTGCTGCATTACCCTGCCTAAGCCTCAGTGTCCATATCTGGGAAAGGGGAACAGTAACAGGACCTCCTTTTTACTTGTCCCAGATTAAAGGAGTTGAGCCACAGCCAGGCTCCTGGTAAGCACTAATGAAATGTTGGGTTTAACTGCCACTCTTCCTGCAGTTAGGGCACAGCCACTCTTACCACAGTCTCTACTGAGAAGGCATATGTTATGCCTCCTTGGTGGCTAAGTAGAAAAGGGGGGCTTCCTGGCAGCTTCCACTGCCCTGTGCAGCCAACTCTAGCATTAGAGCCATTTTCCAGAGGCTGCAAAACCCCGGAGTGCCATTCCAGGCTCCAGCTACAAAGGCCCTTTGAAGATTGCAGCACCTGGATGGAGCAGGCCATGTGCCTAAGTGTTTTAGGGTTCAGGGGGTTCAAAAGGAGATTCTGGAACCAGCTCCTCCCCGTGTAGAAAACTTTTGTACCTGGTGACTAGGTGGAAGAACTTGGGTCTGGGGTCCACCCCTTGGAGTAGGGGCCTTGAACCACTCCAGAAAGCCCTCTCCCTGGGCCTGTCACACAGGTGAAGCATGTCTATACTTGAGGGTCGGGTCCCAGAATCCAATGTCTGAGGTGTTCACTGCTTTATAAAATCAGTTTCTTTTACATAATTGATAAGACTTCAGTCACCCAGCAGGACTGAAGGCTTCTCACTTACCCCCCACATGTGGAAAATCAACAAGCTAAGCTACCCATTAGTTTCACACTCTTAGGGGCCTGTGTCAGGCTGCTCTTTGGTGAAAATGCTGACGTTTGAATTTGACCTCAAGGACCCCTGTCACATGTTACTGCTTGCTGCCATGCCTCCACCTTGCCCACCTTTCTTAGCTAGGAACTGCTTAGCCCGTGGGTCTGAGAGAATCTTTGCCAATAGCCTGTAGTTAAGGGTGCCCCTGCAGGGCAGAGCAAACTGGCCAACATACAGACCTTGAAAAGCATAATGACAAGAAACCGTGGGAGCCCTGTTCAGCCTCATAGGCCCTGGTGTGTATGCTTGTGGCTCCACATGACCAGACCAAAAGGCCTGGCTGGCCCACTTCCAGGATGTGTCACCTCCCCAAGAGGAGTTAGGGCTGGGGGGGATCACCACCCGTGTGCCCATTAGTCAGTTGCTGAGAACAGGCGGGGAAGGAGAAGTCAAGGGGTGTATCGCCTTCTAGGGTCCAGCCGAGAGAAAGAATTGATCGAACATGTTGACTTAGACCAGGGAGAAGCAGTTGGTTCTCCGACGCTGAGGTGGCTGTGTGTAGATGGAACTCAAGGAAGTGGCTTGTCGTTCCCGACTTCTTTTCTCCTCTTTTTGGTGCCTCTGGGCCCTGTCCAGTTAAGTGCCAGAATAGACACCTCCCTGTGGTCCCAGGACTGACTCCTCAGGCACTTCCATGGCCCAGGCAGCAGGTGGGGAAGGTTGTGTGTGAAGATGGAGACCCGGTCCAGCCCCTCACTGCTGCGGGGTCCAGCCCCTCACTGCTGCGGGGTCCAGCCC
>NW_004567105.1:48543370-48598064 GCF_000260355.1 Condylura cristata
CTGCTGCGGGGTCCAGCCCCTCACTGCTGCGGGGTCCAGCCCCTCACTGCTGCGGGGTCCAGCCCCTCACTGCTGCGGGGTCCAGCCCCTCACTGTTGCAGGGTAGGCAACAGAGGGGCCGCTGGACTCTGTGTGGTCAGTAGGCTGTCTCACCTTGTCAAGCCTGGCTAATTAGTGAGTGTCTGGTTTGGGGGCAATTAAGCTTGGGAAATGCACAATTAATCTTGGCTTTTAAATATGCAGGCATCTGTACCTAAAAAAGTTAATTCTACATTACACCTGTTTTCTCTTTCAAAAAAGGTTTTAGCTGGATGGTCTTGCCTTACAGCATTTTATTTGTTCCTGAATAACATTCCTTTATATAGGAGAGTCCACTATAGTTGTGGATTCTTTATTTATTTCAGCAAAAACATATTGAGCAGCTTTTATGTTGCAGTCATTGTTCTGGGGCTAAAAGTAGAGTGATGAGAAAGAAGGTGGGCTGAACACTAGCCTGTGTGCATCTCATCTTCTGCTACTGAGTAGTCGGGAAGTTTTCATTTTATATATAATGAATTGACTTTTAGAACAGTTTTAGGTTTCCAGAAAAACTGAGCTGCAAGTACAGAGACTTCTTTATAACACCTTCCAGTTTCCATCTTGCATTACTGTGGTATATTTGTTGCAATTGATGGGCCAAGAATGATACAGGATTATTAACTGAATACATAGTTTACACTAGGGTCCACTGTGTGGTATAGTTTACGCTTTTCCGGAAATGTTTGACATGTACCCAACATTGCAGTATCCTGCAGAAGAGTTTCATTCTCCAAAAATCCCCTGTGCTCTACCTTTTCTTCCTTCCCTCACCCCTGGTAACCATAGCAGGTGACATTTTTCTGATGCGCTTTTATCCCTTAACAGTGTGCATTTCCTTAGTTTGTGCATCTTACTGGAGTCAGAACCCTGCTATTCAGGTTGGATCCTGGTGGTTTGCCGTCATTCATGGTTTAGGTCATGCCTGACTTCGCAGAGTTGGGATGGTTGCTGCATACCTGGCCTTGGGCTGTCAGCTCCTTGTGTGCCTGTTGATGGAAGGTGGTTATAAAATTGGCCTGTGCCCATGGTCTCGGGGGCCATACACTCCCATGGGTGGAACATCAGGGCTTCTTTGCAAGGAATCAATAGAAACTGTTGGTTGAAGACCCCAGGGGAAAATGAGTCTCAAGAAATTTGGGCGGGTGGGAGGTTGGTTGACACAGCCCAGCCAGGCTCTGGAGGGGTCAGCCCCTCCTGATGGAGGCTGTTTATCCTGCCACTGGACTGTTCTTGTTTTTTATCAGATCTCCACCTGAATAAACAGATCCAGAACGTCATCTGCAGCCAGGCTGAGAATCTGCCAAAATTCCCTAGGGAACTGGTGATTCACCAGCGGTGGGGGGGGGGGGGGGGGAAAAAAAAGAGAACAAGCCAGAGAGCGAGCACGCGCATGAGAGAGAGAAAGAGAGAGAATGAGAGAGAGAGAGAACTGCTTCTTCTGATTCTCATTTCCTGTCCACCAAATAAGCCGACTGCTCCATTTCTTATGAGACACCAGTTTCTTAGAGCAAATTATCAATTTATGCAACAGAACAGATGGTTTTGGTTTTCATTGTGAAGAAGAATGCAAAGTCAGGCCAGTGAAAGGCAGATGCTTTTGACTGTCATTCTTAAGAGATTTTTCTTCATTGGGCTAGGAAAGGTCTTTTGGACCCACTTGCTCAGGGCCCACTAGAAACCTCCTCTTGTTCATTTTTAAGCTGCAGATGGACATTGGTCCTGGTGTCAGATACATTGATACTATTTTTTGCCAATATTTGACTTACAATTATTTTTATTTTTACTTTTACTTTCTTGGTGCTCATTAGGCTCGCACAAATATAATAATTCTGTTTGACACCTGAACAAGATTATATTGAGTATGGCCACACTCTGTCGCCTTAGGCTATATTCCTAATGCATTTTGAGGAAACTAGACTGTGCTGGAAGAGGGACTGATGAAGGCAGTGGTTGATGAAGCAGCATAAAACATAGCACTTGGATCAGATGCTTTTCAGATTCATGTCAGCCCTGGGGAATCTGGGTTTATACCAGTGTCTGCTAAGGCCAAACATGCCATTGACCACACAGTCAGCAGTTCCATGCCTGGTCATTGACATCTACAGAAGTACGTGCAAATAGGCACCAAAGTAAGTGGGAAAACCTTATCTGCACTCATAGCTGTAATCAAATTGGAAACAACTCATTGCCCATCAGCAGAACAAAAACTAAATTGCTGAATATTCCTTCAGTAAAAATACTATATAGTGACGCAAAAGAATTAACCAGGGCTAATGCAGCAGCCTGCCTGGGCCTCATAAACACCGTGTTGAGTGAAAGGAACCAGGCACTGAAGAGTGTGTATAGAATGGCTACATGTATGGAAAGCACAAACACAGGCAACATGAATCATTGCTGGTAGAAATGAAGGGTAACCTGCTGGAGGAAGAACAACTAGGATGACAGTGTCTGGGATGCTGAAGATACTTTGTTTCTTGATCTGAGCAGTAATTAGTAACTTATATTTTGTTAAAAAAAAAAAGTATTGATTTCTTCACCAGTTATTTATACAAATCTTAGTATGCCTGTGATTTTTCAATAAAAACATTTACAAACAGAGTAACTGCCATCCCTGGGCCATATGCCTTCTTGGTAGGGCTGTAGTTTTCAACAGAGGAAATACTATCTTCATGTGTGTTTTTGAAATGATGAATGTCCTTTGGCACTTGGAACAATGTAGTAAGACCCTCCTGGGCAAGCATCAGGGCTTGTCTGCTCTGTGCCATGTTTTACACTAAGTATCAGGGTCACAAATCATTTCACACCATGTGGATCCGAGGATGGGGTGTAAAATTACATCTCAGCCCCAAGTGGTACCTCAGGCTGAGTACACACCATCTTCCATTGTTGTCAGACTTTGGAGTAGCTGCTGTGTATCGGCAGTGGGGTTAGATGCCTCCCCCCACGCCAAGGTAAGAAATCAGAGCAGCATAGTGATGAGGTGCTCTTGGTCCTCAGAGGCCAGCATTTCGGGGCTAGTTTGCAGGCAAACCAGTAGCCCTGGAATAGCATGGGTTTCAGTTGCTCAGGTGCACTTAGCATCAGATTTTCAACTACACTGGAATCATTAATCCTAAACACGCATGTACGGGTCAACTGTGTGTTAGACAGAGGTCCAGATGAGGCCACAACTATAATTTTTCTGTCTTGCTAAATAAGACAATTTAAAAGTTTTATGTTCAGGTACTATTACGGAAGATGTGCTGTTTCTTACTAAGGGTCAGCATTCCGGGGTGGGGGTGGGTCCACAGTGTGAACTGGCAAGTACTGTAATGTCTGGAAGAGCTGGAGGGCACGCCTGCTTACATGCAGGACTAGGCGTGGGCCACTGGGGGTGTTTGGGAGAACTGGAGAGAGTGTGCATGTGGCGTGTTTGTCTCCTGTGTCCACTGACTACAATAAGGAGCCTAGACCATCTTCTGCGAAAGATAGTATTGAGGTAGACTGGGGTTCCATTTTGCTTCCTGAAAAGATAGAAAAGGCATCTGTAGAAAAGTTTGCCATTAGTGATGTCTGACGTGGGCACTAAAGGGAAGAGAGGAAGGATTTCTCTTTCTGCGATGATGATAGATAATGGCTAAGTGATTTGTACCTTTTCCAAAGCTGAATCAAGAAAAGAACTACAGTCCAGGTCCCTGTCTTTCTTTAACTGCTCCCCATATCTACACCTCCCCCCGCCCCCCCCCCAAACAAAAAATCCCGAAACAATCCTACCATGTAGATCACGGATCAGCCAGCTATAGGCAGAGGGTCAAACCCGTGTTATTGGAACACAGCCACATCCATTCATCTGTGGCTGCTTTTATACTTAAGTGTTTAGTGGTGACAGAGACCTTAGGATCCAAGAGTCTAAAATATTTACTGTCTTGCCTATTATAGACTAAGTTTTCAGACTGCTGGTGTAGACAGTAATTTTAGGAACCAGCTTATTAATCCGTTTGACCCACCTTGACCCTACTTCCTTTGATCTCCTTGCCCTTTCTTCCTGGCTGTTATCTGTGACACAAGATCTTTTCTACCACTAACAGGAATACCTTGTAAACCACGCTTTTAGAGCCATGGTGGACTAATCACTTATGATAAAAAGTTTTGAACATTGGTTTCAAATGCCTCTGTCTGTTTTACTGTCTAATTTAACATCAACTCTGAAAATGTAGCCAAGTGCAGAGGGCTTATCTTGCTTGCTTCCCGACTTTGAAGGTGATTTTATTTTTGAAGTCTTTAACAGGTGTTGGTTTAATAGACTTGAGCTGTATTAAGTTCTCCTCACCCTAGAGGGCAGCCCAGGGGATAAACTGACACTGGGCGGCGGCACACATTATGTGATGTATCCACTGCACACTTCCCAGCCCCTAAACCATAGACTCGTCTGGTTTGGTTTGGTTTGGTTTGGTTTGGTTTGGTTTGGTTTGGTTTGGTTTGGTTTGGTTTGGTGGCAGAGGATCGAAGTGCTCCTTTGATGAAGCCAGTAGGAGTTCCTCTCCCCTGGCTGCTGCTTTAGTCTCTTTTGTGAACATGAAGTGCATCCCTAAAAAATAGGTTGACAGATTTTATTCCTACAGGTAGCCATTGCTCCCTGGTATGTAGATCTGTAACACAAGGTCACAGTGGAATTGTCTAGCCACCCAGAATATCCGCGCATAAGAACTTCAGCTGCATAAAGCTTATGTGCCAAGATAGGCTGCACAAAACCCTGTGCACTCACCAGGGGCTCTGGGAGGCTCATACAGAGTGAACCAAGCTTTGCTGAAGGTTTATGGATTGAGTCATTGGTAGTGCCCTTAAAATTCTTCTGGAAGAGCTTCTGGGATGGGCTGGAAAAGAGTCCTGCTCCCCTGGGTTTGTGTGTTGGCTCCTCTCCTTTCCCAGCTGTGTGAAAACCTTGAGCAAATCCCAGCAGATCTCTGAGCCATCGTTTCCTCAGCTGTAGAGGTGGTAATGCTACCTGTCTCATCAGGTTGCTGTGTGATTTCACTGATGCTTTACTAGCGCCTCTGCTTACAGGTGTTCAGCCACTGATCCAGTATCGCTCAGAAGAACTCGGAGTGCAATTCAGAAGTGTAAAGGGAAGGGTGGACCTTCTTGGAACATGGGCATTTAAAGTTATATTAAAGAGTTGACATGGACAGTTTTCTGAAAGTAGAACTCAGGATTGCGTCAGGCTATGAACAGTTTTTTTACAGCTATCTGTCTTCAAGGCTGGGGAATGATGGGCAGGGACCCACCAACCCCTGCAAGGGTCTGAATACTCTAGCTGTGTCCTCTGACCTTGCTAGATGGTATCTGGAGGAAATGTCCAGCTGCATCTGGTGATGCGGCATGTGGCAGCCTGGGGCCCAAGGAATGAGCTTGAACCCCACTTGCTACGGAGTGAGGAAAGTGTAACCAACTGACTAGGTGGGCATCCACAGGGTCTCCCAACCACCCTGAATCCTGCACAAGGTCAAGTCTCGGATTTGCTTTGAAGAAGCAGCTTCCCAAGATGGCCAGATCTTCTGTCTAGGTTTGACTCTAGAGCAGGCTTGTTTTCCAGTGGGCCTAAGAGTAGGAGCTCAGAGTTAACCCTTTGTTTCTGAGGAAGGCAACTGTCCTGCCTGTTTGCCTTGAATGATGGCAGAGGAATAACAAAGGCATAGTTATTAGTGTAGTAATTCTATTAATTCCTTTTCCAGAGCACCTCCTAAGAACTAGTTCTTGAACCTGGTTCTAAGGATACAGATACAACTAATAAAACCAGAACTCATTTTATTGAGCAACTGCTGTGTGTCATGTTACAGAAGCTCATAAAGCACAGGAACTTCACACCCCTCTTCACAGAGAGGACTGCTCTGGGGTCACACCTCTTAAGTGGTAGACGTGAAACTTTAACTCGGGGAAGGCAGCCCTCGTGGATGTTCTTTCTTGACCAGGAAGCATTTTTGGGCTTGCCAGGGTTCACAGACAATCTTACACAGTGTGGTTCTTGCTCTGCAAGGGAAGAGGGGCAGAGTTTTGCAGGAGAGTGGAGCAGTGTGGTCTGTTTCGTCAGCATGAGTTCAGGAAGAGTTTGATCGGGGCTCTTGGCTCAGAGCAGAGAGCTTGGAGGAAAAGATGGCATGCACACCTCAGATGCTAGGTACAACAGTGTTGGAGCCTCAGGGTGGATGGAGCCACTGTGGGCTCTGTATGTGAATCTGGGCAAAGCTGCCACCAGGCTCTTGGTAAGTTTCTCTTTGCTTTACACTCCTTGTTGAGCTCAGCTGCTTGAGTGGTTCTCCTATGCTTAAAAATTCTGGTCAGTCCCAAATCAGTGTCCTGCCACAGCCCTTTTGAATTCAGTCTGTTTTTATTCCTTGTTATTCGTTAAGAAAGTATGTATTGGACACCTGTTATGTGCCTCACACAATTGTAGTGACCAGAGACGCAGGAGTGGACAAAACTTAACAAACATTTCCACCTTCAAGATCCACATCCTGGTGGGGTGGGAGAAGGTGCTAAACTAGAAATAAATAAAAGTATGTGTGTATCAGAATGAGCACTATTGGGAAAAATAAAACAGGCAAGGGGTAGAAAGTGTGTGTGTGGGGGCGGGAGGGTTGTAATTTTAGAGAGGTTGGCCAGAATGGCCTCACTACGGTGGTGACATTTGAATAAAGATGAGAGGAAATAAAGGTGATACTTACAAATCTCTGGGATAGGAGCTTTTCAAGCAGCAGGAAAGGCAAGTGCAAAGGTCTGAAGGCAAAACTCCTCCTACCGTGCGGTAGGGCCAGTGAGGGACCTTGTCTGTGCTGGAGGAGCAGGAAATGAGACAAGTGTGTGGCAGGATGAAGACCTTGGCGACGACTTCATCCTAAGACACAGAAGTCACCCCTTGCGTTCCTGGCAAAGAAACCCTGTGAACTGACTTGGAGTTTTGCTTTGTCTTGTTTTAAGAGTGGTAACGTCCACATAACATGAAATTTACCACTTTAATCATTCTTTTGAAGTGCCCAGTTCAGCAGTATTAAATGTACTTGCGTTGTGCAACCTATCTCTAGAGCTTTTCTGTCTCGCAAAACTAAAAACTCTGAACTCATCAAACTGCTCCCCATTTTCCTCCCCCAGTCTCTGGCAGCCACCCTTCTATTTTCTGTTTCAGTACATTTAACTCTTCTTGATGCTTCTCCAAAATGGAGTGTTGAGCCATCCCAGGCCAGGTAGGTTCATTGTCTGTTCTTGCAGAGCGAAGAGAATTTGGGAGCCTTTGGTAGATTTTACAGGCCTTTAATGCTGAACAGGGACAGACTGACTGGCAGGAAGACAGCAGTCTCTTGGCGCTGTCCCTCCCAGCTCTTGACATCTCGGCTCAGCCTGGTCCTTAGAGTGATGCTGCCCATTTATCCTTTGCCTCTTGGCATAGGTGCCCACACCTACAAATGCGTGGGCCCGTCCGTGCTCTCTGGACCCAGGTGTCCATAATCATAGGGGTGTGTGTCCCATGCCTACACGTCTTGGCCCCGGGCATGCACACAACCTAGGCATGCAAGACTGCAGGTGAAGCCATAGAGTGAAAAAGCCCACACTACACCCCTTACCCTAATGGAGTCATGCTGAATGTGTCTTTTTGTAACTGGCCTTTCTCACATAAATTCTTGATTCACCCATGCGGGAGCTTCCTTTTCAAATGTTCTCTCATCATCAGCTGGTGAACACTGGGGTTGACTATGTGAACAGTGCTGCTGCATACCAGTATCTCTTTGAGGTCTGTTTTTAGGCCTTTTGTGTCTACCCCCGTAGGCAGAGTTGCTGGGTCATGTGTGAACAATTCTGCTTACCATTTGAGGCACCAGGGTTCCAATTTTCCACCTCCTCACCCATACCTGTTACTTCTGGTTTGTGATAGTGGCCATCCTGTGGATGTGCGGTGGTATGTCTTTGGCTTGGCCCTGATGACTAATATGTTATCAATAAACATCTGTCCATGTGCTTATTGGCTAGGCCTGTATCTTCTTTGGAGGAACGCCTCTCCTGCAAGTCCTTTGCCCACTTTTTAATTGGGTTGTTTGGTTTTCTTAGGCTCGAGCTGTAGGAATTCTTTATATATTCTGAACATTAGCCCCTTATCAGACATGTGACTTACAGATGTTTCTTCTCAGTGCGGGGGATGTCTTACCACCTCTTCTGGCTGCTGGGGTGGGAATGGACCATCTGTAGGCAAGGCTAGAAAGTCTAGTCAGTCATTTGCTGACCCGATACCTTAACATTTGCAAACTAGAAAACTAAGGCTCACTGTTTGATGTATCCCAGCTGTGGTTTCCAGACCCCAGGACCCCTCTGTTTTTCTCTCGTGTATATCTGTCTGGCATCGCTCTCACCTGGATCACAGCTTCCACTGCTCTGCGTGGCCCCTGAAGTAGTCACTGATGGGGTCCTGTTCATGTCCCCACTCCACCAGTCCCTTCCCGGGACCATCAGCAGGCCCTCCGGCCCTGCCCCAGCAACCTCTTCTGGCCTGAGCTAGAGTTGAGCCCTGCTGCCCTCTGGTTCAGGCACATTTCGGATATCCTGCTATGTCACCCTCTCCCCGACACACTCTTGTTTCTCATCTCCACGGCTATCTCTTTTGTAAGTGGGGAACTTTACCCAGCGTGTGAAAGAGACCATATCCTTCCTTCAGTGTAGTCCTGGGCTGAGCAGGGACCAGAATGTGTCTGATTCAATTAATAAAAAGACTGACAAGAAAGGAGAGAGAAAGAAGTTGAAAGACACAGAGAAGACAGAGGAGGAGGTGGGGGAGATGAGGCCAGAGTGGTAGAAATGTCGGGGTACACAGCTGTCCTACGACCCTCCACTGTGTCCCTCTTTATATGACTTGGGGCCAGTGGTGTGCCCCCCTTTATTTTTTTTCAGACCCTCTGGCTGGCTCCCTGTATTCAGAGTTCCTGGATAAGACTCAAGTCTTTTGCCTTTATTTCTTGTTCTTTTTTCCCATACTTTACATAATAAAAGTTTTCTTTTCCCTTTTCTTTGGGAGTCAGAAAACTGAAGACTATTAAGAACTTAGTAAAGAACTCAAAGGAAGTAGCTGTGGGAGGGGCGAGGGTGGACTGGGAGGGATCGGAAGGGGAAAGTGGTTTTTCATTCTGGGGAGATTTTGCCATGTGCAGTGTGCCCTGGTAAATGAATTTTTGGGTCCAGGGCCTGGGAGACTTGTTAAAAAAAAAAAAAAAACACCAAAAAATAACAAAGGAGCCCATGAGAAACCCCAGAGCTTCTGGGAAAGGGCCTTGTTTATGGCCGTTGGAACTGATTTGGTCAAGTGTTTGTTTAAAAGAGATGCCACTCGGTAAGTGACGCCTGGCTTACTTGTGTTGTGTTCAAGAATGCTTTGATTGGCCAGAGACCCTGCCACTGTTTACTTAGAAACTGGCCCGAGTATGTGCCTGGAACCCAGAGACCCACCTCTGCCATTCAGCAGATTCTTCAGTATCTGGACATTGGGATGATGGCTGTAGTAGTTGAGCGTGTCAGGCAGAGCCAAGCTCCTAAGAGGGGCTGTTCCTTCCAGCCTTAGAGCGCATTTGCTACCTCTCCTGATTAGCAGATTGGCTGCTCCATACGACTGTGGATTGGGCAGAAAGAGGGTTGAAAGTACCAGTAAGTCATGGTGAGAACATACTTTCCTTGCAGGGTAAACACCAATCATGTAAACACCAATTATGTTAACGTTTGTATGGTATTACATCCCTGAAACAAAGAGCTGTGGGCCCATTTTCCAGATGAGAAACAAAGAACAAAGTTTTCAAGGGACCAGGTCAGGAGATTCATGGCATCCAGTTAGACCTCGCAGCTGGGTTCCTATTTTCCTTAGTTGGTGACAGAATCTGGCTTTCTCGTTTGTTTTTAAAACCTTTTTCTGTCTCCATGCCTCGTACAGGGCAGGGCCCAGAGAATGGTAGGTGTGTAGGGCTGTGTTAAATTGGATTAATCTGGTCTCCAGCCTGCAGCCTTGTTAGTAGTAAGTAGGGTGGGACTGGGTTCTGAAGATTCCAGATCAAAATCGTTTTAGGACTCGCTGGAATCACCCCCTCCCCTAAACCCGGTCCATTCTGGGAGTCACCCCGTGCATCACCACCTCTGTGTCTTTGACTTTAGGAAGAACAGCCAGGCTTAGAATTTGCCACAGACACAGAATTTGAATACTTTTATCACCTCAGTAGGTAATACACACTAGAAAGAAGAATGGGGGCTTGCATTCTGAGTGTCTGCATTTCTAATTTTCTGAAATAGCAAAATAGCTAAGGGGAAAGTGTCTAAGAGAAGCAGCAGTGCAAATCTGTTTCTTTGCTAAAAGTCACATTCAAGTCGCCTCTCTGTGTGTTTTAGGCAACACAATAAGATTCGCAGCGTGGAGGGGAGCCAGCTGCAGGCTTACCTTTCCTTAGAAGTGCTGGACCTGAGTTCCAACAACATCACGGAGATCCGGAGCTCCTGCTTTCCCCACGGACTGCGCATCAGGGAGCTGTAAGTGCGCCAGATCGGGGTACAGGGGCTGAGCTGCAGGAGGGGCCCCTTCTGCTTCTCACAGAGGGCAGCCAACCCGTTGTCTTCTGTTTGCC
Organism: Condylura cristata; assembly: GCF_000260355.1. NCBI lineage: Eukaryota > Metazoa > Chordata > Mammalia > Eulipotyphla > Talpidae > Condylura > Condylura cristata. The sequence goes on from NW_004567105.1 coordinate 48,554,068, forward strand.
TGTTTGTAGACTGTTCCCCACCCTCGCAGTATCATTGTGACTGTACTGCATGGGTGAGGACGCTGTGCAGAGGAAGGTAAGGTGGCCTGAAAGACTCACCCCCTGAGATGGAGGTTTCACCTTCAAGTCCTGATCTGTGTCGGCAGCAAAGCCCGCTTGCTTGCTCATTCACTGGCTGCCTCCCAGGAAAGCTCAGAGAAGACTTGGGTGGACAAATGCCACCGCAGGGAGCCCCTCTGATGAGACCTCATCTGTCAGAGCTAGTCTGCTAGCATCATGCACTGTTTAAACACACTGTTCGGTTTATTTATTCTGTGGGTTCTCAGGGCCTTCTCGATGGCTGCACGGGTTTGTTTCTCCACTACCCGTCTTAATGCCCCATTTCACACGCAGTGGAAGGTAGACAGGAGGAAAAACAGTTAGAGCCTATTTAACTTACTGCCTGCTGCTAGGAAAATGCTGCTTTGGGGAAGAAAGACACTCAAAACCCAGGTTAAAGAGGCTTTTTCACAAGTCATGAGTGTTCATTCTCGGCATTTTTCATGTTTCTGAGTCATTTTAGAGATGATTTTGGAGGCTGGTTTAAGGGTTATCATGACCCATCGTTTTGGGGAGTGATTGGAACACAGATTTTCCTGGACCTTTAGGAGAGCCATGGAAACAGAGGCCTTGGCCTTCGCTAGCAGCATGGCGGCACACGCAGATGTCGAGACCTGCAGAAAGGTGGAGCCCTGCTGTCACCTTGCACTTTCTTGCTTGGGACAAAGAAGCCACCAACTGCTAACTGAATTGCAGTGACCTTCTTCTCTGCATGAAAGCCAGAGTGACTTTCAGTTTGGCAGACACTGGCCAGTTTATCTTCACCACACACAACTGTTCTTCTTTAATCTGGAGTGTTAAGAACAAATAGTCCAACCCCACATTTAAAGAATCCTCATGTGCCCTGTCCTGGGCTGCTGCCTGAGGGAGCGATCACCCAGCCCATCTCTGTTGTGGGATTTTCTCATCTCTCTCCTTTCTGCTTAAGCCACAGAACAGAGCTTTTGTCCTGGGAAAGTAGAAAGATAGGTGTTGGGGTAATACCGCATGGCGCCTTCTCTTTTTCTTCTCCATCTCCGTTACTTGACATAACACAGACAGGAGGGGAGGCACGGCCGTAGCCACACTGTAGCGCAAGCCTGTTGGTGGAGGTACCTCTGGGGTCTTGCTTGTTTTCTAAAGAGCCTCCTTGCAGGTCTCTTGCAACCAATGTTTCATTGATATGGTTAAAAGTTGTTAGAATAGATTGGTTTATATACATTCATCACATAAATCATATGCGATTCACTTTAAAATTGAAGACTCTTCTCTAAGTGATGAAATCTACTCTTACCTGCCACTCTCTGGGCTTTCCCCACCACCCTTGAGCCCTAACCCTTGGCAGTCTTGCTGAGGAGGTAATCCTGCAAGGGTGCATACCCCATAAGCTGGTGGTGGCCAGGGGTAGAGGTCAATGACTCTCACTTCCGTCCTCCAGGGACTTCCGTCCTGAAGGGACTTCCATCCTCCAGGGACAACCCACTGGCATAAGCAGCACCGTGTGCTCTGGGCAGAAATAAAGTGACTTTGAGGCCTACAAACCTCCACTGTCAATGAAAATAGATTTCACAGCCCCGGGGTGATAGCTGTCTCATGAAGCCCAGTCCCGATGAGTGTGTTTTAGCTTATGCTCCCAATCAGTGGGGTCTGGTATTTGTAACAGAACGAGGAAGGCCCCCCACTGACCACTGCATTCTCTCTCCTGAATCATCCCAGCAACCTGGCCAGCAACCGGATCAGCACCCTGGAGTCAGGAGCATTTGATGGTCTGTCACGGTCACTGCTAACGCTCCGGCTGAGCAAAAACAGGATCGCCCAGCTTCCTGTGAAAGCCTTCAAGTTACCCAGGCTGACACAACTGTGAGTACAGAAACCTGCACTTTAATTAAGGTTAGCCAGACTTTATGGAAGCCAGATTTCCCTGAAGACCTCGTACCAAATGCGACCCCTTCCTCATTCGCCCTGGTCAGGCTCTGCATAAACTATCATTAATGACCCTGTGGCAACACCTAATAAAAACAAATTAAATGCTGGGTCTGGTGCCTGTGGGCGGCCTCGGGCTGAGAAAAAGATCCACTTGAGTGTATATATACTCTTCTTCGCTGGCACTTTCTCAAGTGAAATTCCAACTCCTGTCGGCCAGCTGCTGATCCTGGCGTACGCAGGCTGTGTGGATTGATTCCTTACTTCTCTTCGAGGCTTTGTCTTTTTCAGAGGCACCCATGCAGTCCATGGCGAGGCCTGAAGGTGTCCAGCGCTTCCTGAGCGTGAGGCAGTGTAGCCAGAGTAGTATAAGAAAGAGATAGACTGTCTGTAGTGTCAAAATGTCCCAAGGCCGTTTATTTATTTTTAAAGGAAGGATTTATTTGTTTGATTTCTTGATCAGCAAGGCCAAGTGTCCTCCCACAGTGGACATAGGGTTTAGATTCAGGAAAACCCTGGTAACTAGAATTGCGGTCAACTGTTTCTTGGGATTTTGTTGTTTGTTTTTTTTCCCTGTATTTATAGCAAAACAGTATAATTCAGGAAAATAAGGGAGATTGGGAGATTTGCATTACATGTAGCAGAACAGTTGTTCAGAACTGGTTGGTTAGCAGGACTTTGGGGAGCCCCAGCACCCTCACTGTCAGTCTCACCCTGGGGATAGATCCAGGCTACACTTGCTGCAATCCCACAGAAGCCTCCTGGGTGTCTGAGAGGTTATGGAGGGCCGGGACATGAGCCACACCATAAGTTTGTGGGTGAAAACCAAGGGTTCTTGAGCTCCACGTTCTCCTGCCATTCCCCCAGTTTTATGAATGGGTCCAGCCCACCAGATTCCTGACATCTGTACTGAGGTTTTTTCATGCTGGGGGGCAGGCCAAATATGTGTGCTTCATGGTGTATTTAGATCTTCTGCTCCCCATACGCATAATGCTTCTCCACAGTACAGTCCTGTTCAGTGTGAGGAGTAAAATGTGTCATTGCCATTGATACCAAGGGTTAGATTTTTCCCAGGTTGAGGCATCATCTGTGGTTTTTGGTTGCTTAGCTAAGAGATACCTACCTCAAATATTCCCCTCCTGAGTCATGCCCACTGCCTCACTGCAGAGTCATGGACATTCAGGAAGGAAGTGTGAGTGCTCACTTACTCAGGGACACAGCAGGGCCAGCTTCTAAAGAGCTCTGCCCCTCATCTTTCCACCATTAGCAGTGACCCCGTCACTAATGGCGCCTGGATGGTGGTGGGAACAGCTGTGAGATATACGTAGGCCTGCTCTGTATGCTGGCTGAATGGGCCCTCTCACCCTGATTTTCCCTGCTGGCTTAGGCCCAGTTGGGACTGCGTGAAGATGGCCTGTGGAAATAGGCTGTGTAGAGAATGCTCTGAACTCAGAGGCTTCATCTTTTTAGGGACCTCAATCGAAATCGGATCCGGTTGATCGAGGGCCTGACATTCCAGGGACTCGACAGTTTGGAGGTGCTAAAGCTTCAGCGAAACAACATCAGCAAGCTGACAGATGGGGCCTTCTGGGGGCTGTCCAAGATGCACGTGCTGTAAGTGTGGGACCTGGTGCTGAGGTTGCTTGCTAGTCTGGTTTCATCACTTGTGCTTGTTCATTCACCCCATTGGGGTCCCAAGGCCTAGCCTGCCCTTTGGAACTTCACACTAAGCCTGAGTTTGTGACTTTGGGTACTGTATCAGATCTAATGGCATTTTCCACAAAGTTTCTGGGGGCAGTTTGAGTGGACTGAGGAAGTTGGTTGGTCAAAATGGAAGAGGTAGCCATTGTTGGGGTAGCCACGCGCCCTCCCACACCCACCTCTGCTTTTTGAGTGGCAGAAGGACCACAGGGAGGGCTCCCTTCCCACACCCTGCCGGAAGTTCCCCCTCTCCCCTTTTGGGTTTGACAGGCTTCTTTCATGAGCAGGTAGGTGTATAGTTCATCCTGGGAGATGTATTTACATTTTGTGAGCGAATCTAGACAGTCAGTACAGATGTCCCACTTTATGCAGGGAGCACTCTCCTGGCCAGATGCGTGCAGCTGTTGCCATGCTGATAGACAACAAAAGGCATATAGCAAAGGTGGTGGCTGCCGCCCACCTTCAGACATTTACATTTGCTTATTTTTAATCAAAAGGAACATACATTTCTAGTTGAATACAATCAGATAGTAAAGAGCTCCTCCCCTGAGCTCTTCCTCACTTCTCCACAATCAGATAGTAAAGAGCTCCTCCCCTGAGCTCTTCCTCACTTCTCCAGAAGGCATCATCTGCACAGTCTCTCCTAATCATTCCACTCTTGGGTTGGTTTGATTTTTTTTTTTTTTTTTTGGTTGTGCTGGAGGCTGCTTCCAGGTTAACCCACATGTGTTGCTCTCTGACTGGTTAACTCGAGATTTCTTACTTTACAGTCAATGATTTAACTTGCTCAGAATACCTGCCACTCCTTCCTGATCTCTACAGTTTATATCCTTTTTTGGTCACGATGAAAATGAAAACAGAAAGCAGAAACCTTAGTCCAGCTCTGACAGCGGCTTATGCCAACCTCCTCACCACACAGGCTGCCCTTGACACCCCTCCTCGTGCCCCCACTCTCTGATCTGAGGGCTCTTTTACTTTCTTTCCTCTGTTTCCCTGTCATCCTCCTTTGGCTAGCTGTACCTGTTTTACATACTCAAGACACTTTTACTTACCAGCCTTGAATATGTTCTCTTGGACTGTGAAATCCAGATGTGTCATGTGCCAGGTGGGCTGAGGGCAAAAGAAGAAAATGAAGTTGGTACCTGTGGTTGGATTTTTATGTTGAATAGGTTAATGCAAATTGTGGGTGATGCATTGCCTTAGAAGTTACGTTTTTAAGTTGAGAAGTTGCCTTTTGGACAATGGCAGAGAGATGATTGGAAAGCAAAGCCTGGTTGCTCCAAACCCTTGTCAGGCTGAACACAGAGCAACATTTGAATTAGTGACTTTTATTCAGAGGCCAGTCATACGGGGTCGAGTCGTCCTTGGCCAGACCATGCTGTTAAGAAGCAGGGTCATAACATCTTCGTTTAAAACTTGATAGGAGCTGAGTTCTTAGCGTGTTGCTAAAACATGAAGTCAGTAAATCCTGTTGGATATTCTCCATCTTACATACACCCACCCGCTGGTGTGAACTATTGTTAAAAGAACCTAGCCCATCTTTTATGCCTCTTCAATGACCTCAGCAAGCAAATTGGCAAAATTGGGGCTTGAATCCAACTTGTCTGAGGCCACTTTGTCTGTGAAACATCTCTTGGCACCGAGCCTGGACTCAGTTTGCCAGGCCTGGGTTTTGAGTCTGGCCCCTAGCTGCTTGCTGAGAGGTGACATCTTAAGTAATTTAAATTTAACTGGTCTAAGATTAAGAACTGATCTAAGAGCGACTGGCTTCTCCTCGCCCTTTCCGCCCTGGGAGATAGGGACCGTGATGAGCGTCCTTCTAATCTGTCTGCTTCCCCCCTCTCTGGTGGACTTGACCCTGCTTTCAGCCTCCGCTTGCATGAGTTATATTATGCAGCTGAAAAGGTCACTTCCGGAGACTTGCCTCTTGCCCTCTGAAATTTTTGAGCTAGATTACTGCCTTACTGATTGTCCCATCTCTCCGCTCCTCTACATATGTATGCACCCAGACTCCACATGCTGTCATGCACCGTGAGGTCCCAGGTTGACCAATGTCTACCTACAGTGGCTACTGTTTGCTGTTGGTTCAGTAGAAGGGTGGGTCTCATCCTTCATGTGGCTGTCGTTGCAGGCACCTGGAGTATAATAGCCTGGTGGAAGTGAACAGTGGCTCGCTTTATGGCCTCAGTGCCCTGCACCAGCTCCATCTCAGCAACAACGCCATTTCTCGAATCAACCGCGATGGCTGGAGCTTCTGCCAGAAGCTACATGAGCTGTGAGTGTCCTCTGGCTTGCTCTGTACAATATTCAGACACTGATTGTAGCCGAATCCTCCGGAACCTGGAAAGTGACCACCTGGAACCTTCCAGGACCTTGGTGGGCCTGGGGAGTGCTAAGGGGGTGGGGAGGACGGGGAAGTGCCAAGAAGCAGGCTGACAGCAGCCCCTTCTGCAGGCCTAGTGGAGCCCTGCCAGCCAGCCTTCCCACCCAGAGCTGAACCCCAGACCCCGATATTTCATATTATCAGGGGCTTCAGGGTAGCTCTAGATCCCCGCAGGCCTCCCTGGACTTGGAGAGACTTCCTGAGGTAGAGGGGTCCATTATATTCTCCTTGCTGCTATTGGGAGGCCTGAGTGAAAGGGGTCAGTAGGGCTTCAGTCCAGAAAGAACAGGGACCCTGACCTGGAGAGCTGGCGACACACTGAGGGTGGGAGAACCGCAGAGCCTGTAGTGCCAGCCTTTTTCCTGGGGCAGAGCCCAGGCACCTGGCTCCTTCCCTTCGCCTTTGCCCCCTGGTCTGGAAGCAGGGCTGCTGTGTGATGTGGGTGTATGTTCACACACCACCTAAAGAAGCATGGCTCCCTCTTTGGAGACTCCTGGGCAGAGGCCAGGCCTGGCAGGCTTTCCGGGCCACCCTGTGAGGGAGGGTGGGTGGCTTCGGGAATGAAAGGCAGCATTGCCACTGACTCGGTGGACTTATCCTGCCCCATTGTTTCTGTTCTGCCTCCAGAAGAGCTGTCATTTTGGAGGAAAACAAGAGAGCTCCATTGTGTTTGTTATTTCAGTTTAATATGCTTACGGTTTCTTAATTCTGTTTTAGTCCAGCATTGTTTTTTATAAAAATTATTGAGAGGATAGGTGGAATTTTTTTTTTTTTTCGTTCTTAGGAAAAAATTCACCCAGTGATGGGAGTGATTATTAAATGTAACAAGTTTGTCTTGTCTCTCCAGTGACCTTACCAAAAGACTTCAGAGGAGCTTAAACCTAATGTGGAGTCTTTCAGTTGGTGTTTTTAATCTGGTCTATGTTTTTATCCTACACACCTACTGTATACTAGCTGGAATTTATATTTCAGGGAATCTGCCATTATTGAATGCAAAATCAGTAGTCCTGCCTCTTCCCCTAGACTCAGCCTCTGTGTGTGTGTGTGCGTGTGAGACCCCCTTTGGGTTATTCCCTGGCTCAGCAAGAAGGCACACTTCTAGTCTCATGTGACACTGGATGGTCTGGCATGGTCTTTCTTTACATACCCCACTGGGGAATGCCCAGAACCATGGTTTTTTGACCAGGCCTGAGAGCCAGGGGAGGTGAGGAAGAGGTTGTCTCAGTGCTCCAGCCTGAGCCAGTGGTCCTTTTAGGAGAAGGAGCACTCCCTGCATCACTGGAGGTTTCTATTGCATGTGGAGGGCTTCCTTGCCGTGCTGCTCTCTGGCTGGTGGGCAGTGTGAGGCTATCTTTTGCGCCCTGTAGAAGAGGCCCAGGATGGAACGGAAGGGGCCTTGGCCAGTCCAAGCAGTTTGCCTGACATCCAGCAACCACAGAGCCAGATTTCAGCTCTCCCGCGTGTTTCCCAACCCTCCTTTAAGCCAGATTCTTTTAATTGCAGGTGAGGATGTAATTTTGAGCTCTTGCCAGGCCTTTGCAACTGACAGACACAGTGACTTATTTCTCCAAGAGGAAGAGAATGTTATTCCCTGCCGACTTTAAAAACTCATTAATCTTTGAATTTATTTTGCTTCTTCCTGTTTCAGCTTAGATTTCCCATTTTTCAGTGATAAATAACTAAATGCCATTGAACCAACCCAGGGCTGTCTTAGAGGTGCTGTGTGGGAGAAAGGAAGGTTGATTCCGATGCTCAGGGAAGCTACATGTGGTTTGAGGCATATTCCTGCTTACAGGAAGGGAGTCATACGAAGAGGCTGGATTGGATGGGGCCAGGGAGTCTGGAAGGAAAACTCGTTGAGGGCACCAGCCCAAGACAGGCACGATGCTCTAAGGAAAGCTTGTTCTCAGCTCATGGTGCCCTCTGCTGGTCGCTATCGGGAATGCACCTGGCTCCCTTGCTCACTGTCAGAACCTCCTGGGGTCCTATCATGTCTCAGGTCACTGCCACGGGAGCCTTTCAGGGCCTGAATAAAGACCAGTCTTGAGCAGCAGCACAAAGGTGTGGGAGCCCTACAGGTCTTCAGGTGCACGGTCTTGTGTAGGCCTCACAGCTTAACAGGCTTTCTGATCTCCATGACCATCATAGCCCTTCCAGGAGTCAGGCTAGGTGGGTGTAGAACCAGTGGTGACGTTTGCTCCTCTCCCTTTCCTCAGGATTCTGTCCTTCAACAATCTCACCCGACTGGACGAGGAGAGCCTGGCCGACCTGAGTAGCTTGAGCACCCTGCGCCTGAGCCACAATTCCATCAGCCACATTGCAGAAGGTGCCTTCAAGGGACTCAAAAACCTACGCATCTTGTAAGTCTTTCCCAGTGGGTTGACAGAATGAAAGGGTCCCTGGCTGAGGGAGCAGACTATAGCAACCACGTGCTTAGAGGAGTTTCCTTCACATAGACAAGGAGCCGGAGTGGGGTCTCAAACTGACAACATCTCAGATTTTATGACCAACTGAGAAAGAAATGGCTGAACAGAACAATGTCTCTCACTCTTTCAAGCAGTCGTGCTGAGCCAGCACTAGTCCCTGCAGTGTACTTGGCAGGGTCCTGGGGTTGGGAAAAATTCCCCAGGCTGAGCATTGGCATAGCCAGCGGGTCAGCAACCACGGCCGGTCTTTCCGTCTGGAATGCTCCCACTGTGGCTTCCCTTTTTCAGGTCCTGACTATCGCCGTCCAAGGCAGGGAACCCTGGGGTTGGTCTCCGGGCTAGCATTTGGGCTTCTTCAGCACGCCCTGGGTCTAGAAGGCTCCATTTCCAAGAGAGGCAAATAGGCCTCCCGTGAGCCTCATTAGGGCTCAACTCACAAGGTGGTGGCTATTTTCCTCCAGGTTCCAAATTAGGTGGGGCTTCCTGGGCATTGTAGTAGGGTGCTTTCCACGATGTCCTTAGGAGGTTTTGATTGTCTGCTTCAGAGGACTTTCAGGCATATACCAGTGTAAAGCCCCCAAAGAAGGGCATTTGGGTTTTTGTCAGAAAGCGCTAGTGTGTTTTAAGGGCGACTTCCCCGCATGCCCAGTGTGAGGGGGGCCCTGCCCAGGGCAGAGGGAGGAAGCCCTTTGCACTTGCACCTGGCAGAGAGGGCAGAGCAGGCTTTGATGCCAGGCCATTGTTAAGGAGTGTGAAAGAGCCGGAGGCCAGGCTATTCAAGCCCTTGCGAGGCCTGAATAAGGAAGCCTGGAACTTTCTGAAGGAGCAGGCCAGAAAGGAGAAAAAAGCTTTGGCACTAGGGTGAGGAGCAGGGAGACAGGCACACAAAGCCATAGCCCCTGGGTTCCTGGGTTTTTTAGTATGAAGATAATAGGAACAAAGCCATTTAAAAAAGTTCCTTCCAGTGGCAGAAAGTCAGCTCTTTGAGCTTCCTGCTGTAAATAAAGGTCACTGCAAGCTTTGCACTTTTCAAAGTTTTCCTCCCTCTTGCAGTGCTGATTCCTGACTCTCCTGGGAGCGGAGAGCAGCATCCCTGTCTATTCCTGGTGCCTGGCCAGACTCAGGACAGGAAGGTGTAGGGACGCAGGAAGTCTGTGGAAGCTAGAAAGGGCTGGCCATGTGGCAGCATGGGGTCTGGCCTCCAGGTGGGATGTCTCCCTGGCGCTGTGACCTGCCCTTGGAACTTGGGGGAGGAAGCTGAGTCATCAGCCTTGTGATTTGCATTGCTGGAGACTGAGCTGAGAAGTTGGCCTTGGCCCCCCGCCCCTGCTCAAGTGGGTCACAAGTCTGACTCAGCAGCCAGATGTCGACCCTGGCTCCACACCCACTTGCCAGCACAGAGGGCTGTGAGCTGGGACCTTTTGGTTCATGTTCCTGTCCGCCGTGTGCCTCCAGTTCTGCAGAAAATCCCAGAAAAGGAACTCTGGTGGGCATGAAAGCAGATGGGAACTTTTAGGAACCCTTTAGATTGATGCTCAGTGCTAGTGGCCATGTGTCTGCTCTGTGTTTTCCGCTCTGCTGTCCACACCTCCTCCCGCCCCGGACGCAGCCTGAGGTGACTGCGAAGCGGCAGATGGAGCCAGGCAAGCTCCATCTCAGAGCTCTAACTCCAGGCCCATGTCAGCTTCGCCTGGAGGCTGAGAAAGCCAAGCAGCCACACAGAACATGCAAAAGGGGCTTTCCGGGAGCAGTGGTGGTACTTCTGATCCTGTTAGACATCTGGCTGTGCATGTCGAACACCCCTGGTGTCTTGCGCCCACTGGGTGTGTACTGCTCTCCCACTGGGTGTTGAAGACTGTGCCAAGAGCACAGACTGCGTGCTGAGCTCTCTTTGTTCCTTCTCCCCAGGGATCTGGACCACAATGAGATATCAGGCACGATAGAGGACACCAGTGGTGCTTTCACGGGGCTTGAGAGCCTGAGCAAGCTGTGAGTATGCTCCATCTGAGTTCCGTTGGAGAGGGCTCAGTACTCCCGCCCCTGCCTCCTTTGTTCTGGGCCTGGCGGAGGAGAGCGGGCCTTGTGTACCTTCTTCCAGCCAGAGTGAGAGATGGAGACTTCTCTCCCAACTTCTCTCTGGCCAAGGGTCTTGTCGCTGCCCGGGGCGCTGCTTCTTTGGGTCTAAAGGCCTGGGTTTGGCATCCCTGGGGGCTTCTCTCCATTTTAATTCATGGTGAATGTTAAAACAGCGACAGAGGGGTCTTGCCCTCTTATTCATTTTCTAGAAATTGTTAAAATACCTAAAGTCCAGTAACTCTGGATGATTTTGAGTCTTTGGTCAATATTTCTTATGTCAATTACAAACTTGACCTGAAATAGTCATTCCTGAGTGTGTAGAAATAGCTGTTTTTTTATTCAGAGTTTCCGGCTGGCTTTTTGTTGTCTTAAGCTCTAGAATCTGCCAGTTTCTCTCTGAGACATTGTGTGTGGGCGTCCTGTACAGGGTTCCCCCACGGTCCAAGAGTAGAACATCCCTATTTGATAGGTAACTTTTTTGAGTCTGGGAATGCTATTACCATTAATTTATATGGAAAGATTTCTGAGTATGCCCAGACCCAGAATGTGCCATACCACACCCTCCCCAAATTGTCGGCTCTCCTTTCGGACATCAGGCAAACCTGTACCTGACAACCTGGCCAGGGACCCTCTTGCAGCTGTCCACGGTGAGGAAATGGAAGAAAGGGTTTATCCACAAGCACAGCGTGGCTAGGTGGCAGGGGCAGGGATCCCCAGTGCAGCTCCAGAGCCCTGTCTCTCACCACACCCAGACTTCACGCAGATGCGGCCTAAGGCACAGCCAGCCTGAGGGACTAGAGTGATTTTTATTGTTTACTAGCAACTGGGAGGGAGGGTTTGGAGCACAAGACAAAGAAGCCAGTCACCGCCCCTCTCAGCCTGGTGGAGGTCGGCCTTTCGGATGAGTGTAAAGTAAATATTTGGAAAACACCAGTAGAGTGCAAGCTCTAGGAACGCCTGGGTTGGGAATCTCCCTGGACGGAGAACACGCTTTGGTGTAGGGAAGTGTAAAGGTGCTCTTCACACCTTTATACTCTGAGGGTTCTCAGTAACCACAAGTATTGGGCTCTCCAGGGACTATATCTTGTCTTGAGCAACCTATATTCTGATAGTGTGTCAAAACGGCTGTCAGGCTTTCCTTTTCTTCCCTAAAAAACTCCCTTGTCCTTTTTCATACACTACAAGCTTGAGAAGACCCCAAAAAGCACAGGGAAAGGCTGGGCCCAAATCTACCAGTTTCTCCAAACTCCAGGCAATGCCATTCACATGGCCTCTGCACATGTCATGATGCTGGGTGGGGGTGAGGGTCAGGGGATGGACGATGGATGGCACCCCCTCTCCAGTCGGACTTGAGCTTTTTCTTGTTCCATGACTTCCACGAGGTTCTTCTTTGGCAGCCCTTGGGGGTACCAGGCTCCTGGTTCTGCAGAAATCTGTTTGCTGACTTGGTCCTGATATTCTGGGGAGCTTGTTAAAATTCATTCTCCATCCCCTCCCCCTCCCTTAGCCCTACTGCTTAGACTCGTGGGGGTGAGAGCTCTGAACATATTTCAAAAAAGAGAGATGCACATATTGTAGGAAATTTGAACAGCAGTGCAGTCACCTGGGCAGGTTGTGGAACAGGAAGTTGAGGTAGAGAGGAAGTAAGCGTGCGTGACTGGGCGGCGGTTACAGCTGTGTGGCAGGCAGGCGGGGTTCTGTGGTGCTGGCGCATGGCTGGTCACACACCACTGGGGGTGGCAAAGGGATGTGTCGTGTGAATCCTGGTGAGCGTATGGAGGCAGAGTCTGGGTAGGTGCCGCTACGCTAGCAGGGTGGGGGCAACTTGCTTCTCCCCCTCTTCCATGCTCCTCGAGTGCTGCCTGGAAACTGCACCATGACCCTGCAGTGCCCCACTCGGGGGGCTAGTGGTATCCGTTGTGTTCATGAGACGTGGGGAGCATGTTAGTGTGGGGAACGGTGGTCCCTCCAGAGCTGTTATGGCACACAGAACTTGGTCCCTTGTCTGAGTGTAGATTGTCTCTGCTGTGCCTGAGGGGTGTCTTGGGATTGACCGTGGAGTAAGACAGGAGGAACTCTGGCCTTCACTCGCTTGGTCAAGGACCTCGGGTCTCTTTAGCCATGTCATAAGTCTTTCTTCTTAGTTGACCTTTGATGATGACGTTCACCAACCCACAGACCTCCTTTCTGAACAATGGAACAGCCCCTTGGGCCTGGGCACCCACTGGAGTTAGTATGTGAGGAGGGGAGGGAGAATTCTGGAGCACCAGTGAGCTCAGAGAGGAACAATGTAAGGCAGGCCCTGCTCCTAGGTCCAGCTCCTCCCAGCTCCTCCTCTGCATTCCTTGGGAGGGAGGGGGGTGGGACACACAGGTGGCATGTGTGTAAAGGAGTGTTGGGGGAAAATATGCAGAACTGGATCTTGAAACCAGGCTTCTCACGTTCTGTGAGGTTGAGTGGGTCTGGATAGGTGCAGCTGCCCAGCGCAGGACGCTTGCCCGTCCTCCCCGAGTACACCGGCATTTCTTTTTCATGAGGGGAGGAAGCTCTCATCAGGGTGATGACTACTCTCCTAATGAGCAGGACTCCTTGTCTGCCAGGGTTGTCGTAGCAAGAAGTCAGAGGCCTTTGGGAGCCCTGGACTGGGTGGCTGGGGGGTGTGTGAAAGGATTTGGTAAGTGACTTTCCAGAGTCCCTGGGTGAGGGAGGTCAGACCTCCTGCTTCTCTGCAGGGCAGGGACCCTTGATAGGTACAGCCATGCCTCGGGCCCTTATCCCGTGGAGGGGCGGACCATTCCTTGGCAAAGTTACAACTCTCCGTTCTCCACGGTGCTCCTTTATTGTGAGCCCCTTGCACTAGCTTCTCGAGCAAGGTCACAGCCCTCTCTGCTCAAGAGAACCTGAAGCCCTCTTTCAGTCCACAGCAGGATGACTAGGCCTGCGTAATTGAGAAATTGTTTTATTGCCATTGTCACCATTAGAAATAACTGCCTGCCTTTATTGTAAAAGAGGTCAATGTGACTAATATTTAATGGATAAATAAAGCACAGCTTTTTCCTGACTTCAGCTTACGGGAGATTTCACTAACCAGTTCAAAACGTTTTACTAGGTCCTGGGGCGCAGGGGCTGGGTGGGGCGCTAAGTGAGTGGGTCTGGGCGGCGTTTAGATGGGCTGGGGTCAGGGAGACCCAGCAAGCCTGGCCACTGAGCTATGAGTTTGGTTTGTTTGTTTTAAAATAAAAGCTTCAGAGTGAAAGAGGTCGTGGAAACATTTGCAGGATGAGGTTGTTTTTGCATCCACACAGACTGCCTCCGAGAGAAAAGCAGGCCAGGGGGCTCATCTTTGCTGCCCGTCTCCCCGGGAGGCAGGAATAGTGGTACCTTGGTCCGAAGGCTGGACGCAGTTACGGATGGGGGCGCTGCTCACTGGGTGGCTGTGGGTGCCAGGCACTAGGGGAGTCTGTTCCTGAGGAGCCGGGGAGTCGCTGTGGTGGTGGTGCCCTGCGTGGCAGGCTTAATACGGTCAGACAATACGGACAGTGGGGCCCACTGCTGCAAAGTGTCAGAGTTGTCAATCGGCCTGATGATCAGAGCAGGGCCTCTGGATGCCAGTCCACGCCAGCCCTTTCCCAGGAAGGGGACGTCCTCATTCAGGATCCCACCAAGAATTGGGAAAGATCTCAACTAAAGGCTATTTCTGGCCTCCACTCTTGTGTTAGATCAGAACCCACATGTGAACAGCAAGCACCAGCCCTCCCTGAAGGGAGGAAAGTGTGAGTGTCAAAACCAAAAGTTGGAAGAGCTGCGCCCACAGCCCCAAGCTTTGATCAAACTGCAAAATCAGGTCCTGGAGGCACTGCTTCCCGATTCTTGGTGGGATCCTGAATGAGGACGTCCCCTTCCCGGGAAAGGGCTGGTGTGGACTGGCGTCCAGAGGTCCTGCTCGGACCATCAGGCCGATCTGACAATTCTGAGACTTTGCAATAGTGGGCCCCACTGTCCGTATTGTCTGCTCCCTGTAGCTAACACTGATAGACAGCAAAGTCCACACATCCAGCTGTTTGTCATTTTTACCCTCTAGTGTCACCAGCAGAAGGTTCCTGGGCCCTTTGGACTTACAAATGTCCTTGTGAGCTTGCATCAGTGTCTTGAGAACAAGGAGAGATAGAACGTTGATCCCTTTCACACCCAACATTCAGCATACTCTTGGCCCCACCCCCATCAGAAACGAACTGTCCTTTGGGTGACAGAGCACATCACACTGGTTCCTGGGAGAACTGTAGAATTTCTGCAGTGGGTGAGATGGGAAGTGTTGGAGGCAGCAGCCCTAGTGACAGGCAGTGCGGGGCTGCGGGCATCAGAAGGGTGACTGTTGAGGACCTAGCTGTCTGGGATTTAATGAGTCTTGGCCAGTCGGCAGCATTTAAAATCTAGGTTCTTGCTAAAGACACTAGGGTGCTCGGGTGTACCCAGCAGGTGGGGCAGGGGGCTGTGGCTATGTCCTGTGTGCTGGGAAGAGCCTCAGGGCCAAGATCTAGGTGACTCCTGCCCTTTTCTTGCTTCCTTTGGAAACCTGTATCCCTAGAACTGTTTTCAAATGTTAGTAACAGTGTTTAGTTAGAGTCTGCATTTTGTTCTCTGACTACTTCCCCTTGCTGAAACAAAGATCTGTCCCCATTAAGCCATTGCTTAGTGTCACCCCGACCCCACCCCCAGCCCCTTGGGTGGTCCTTGGAGAGAGACAGCCTGTGCTGGACCAGGTGATTGCCACTTACCATTGGAAGGGGTCTTTTTTAGGCAAGACAGTGCATGCAATTTCAACCTGTCATCATGGCTAAATTCTAATAAAGAGAAAAGTATTTCATTTCAGAAAAGGAAAGCCTGCATACTTCAGGCTCATAATCTCAGCCCAGGTCAGATTTCCACCTGCCTCTCCCTGCAGAGACTTATCAGATAGCATTCCCCTAATTGTGTGTTCTCTCTCCCCCAACTCTCCCTTGTCTCCCTCCCCCACCCTCCCACCCCCATTTTTCTTTTCCTGTTTCTGGATGTTTGGAAACTGCAGAACTCTGTTTGGAAATAAGATCAAATCCGTGGCTAAGAGAGCATTCTCAGGGCTGGAAGGCCTGGAGCACCTGTGAGTATCTGCCAGACCTTCCCCGCCCACAGGCCTGCCAAATGTGGCTGCTGGGGAAGTCTGCTAGCAATTTAATAGCATCTTTGTAAACTGAGAAACAGGCTATTTGGAAACGCCAGCTGCTTCCTTCTCATTAAATAAGTCAGCTTCAACTTTGGCCTTTATTTTGCTTGTGCCAGGAACAGTTAGAGAACATATGGCTAGTCGATGAGCTCTCAATTTAATGCAATTGGTATTTGGCTAAATACCCTCCTTCCTCCTGCTGCTGCACCACTGCCCAGCTCCTCCACAGGCTCCAGAGCTCCTTCCCATTGCACCAGGGTGCTGCACTCTGGCCCCAGCTGAGGCCCTCACTAAAGCAGCTAAGCATCGCTACATCTCCGGCATACCTGGGAGGTCTAGTGTGGCCCCTGGGAGAAGGTTGGAGCCTGCCCGGAGGCATTGGCATTGTCACCCTCTGGGGCCCATAGGCCTCTTAAGTACTTGACTCTAAGTCTTTGAGTCAGGTTTGACCTTAATTCTTTTGGGAAGGATTTTGCTTGTTTACTTGCTGAGCAGCACTCAACCGGACAGTGCCGCGAAGGCTGGCCTGGCTCCAGGGCTGCTCAGCACATGGGAAGCGATAGCCACTTACAGTGCAGTTGGGACATGGGTCTGGCAAGGATCTGTGGTTCTTGGGCAAAACCAGGGCTATCCAGAATAATCCAGAGCTGCTTGACTCAAGCATGCAGCTGACATAAAGGGAAGGAGGGGTTTCTGTGCATCGGTAAAGAGTGCTCTATTACAGGAATCTTGGAGAAAATGCGATCAGATCTGTCCAGTTTGATGCCTTTGCGAAGATGAAGAATCTCAAAGAGCTGTAAGTACCTGAATTCTGTGGCTCACGTTAACATGAGTTGACAATTTCAGACTAAAACCCCTTAACTGCATTATGCCTCATTTTATATAATATTGGTCATGGCTAATAATTGTGTGTTTTTAAAAAAAAAAGCCCTGTTTGGGTATATTGTGGATCAGGGGCCATGGTACTGGGTCATGGTGCTTGTTCTTACAGGGCCACGTGGCAAATACTTTCAGGTGGTGGTCAACAGGTTCTGTCAGAACAATTCTGTTGCTACAGCATTAAGCAGCCATAAACACATAAGCCAATGGGCATGATCACACTAGTAAATTCCGATTTACAAAAAGAGGCAGTGAGCCTTTTGCCAGCGGCTCTTCTGTGATGGGAAATGGACTTTTCTACAAAATGGATAATCACATCTTAATTATGTCAAGGACCAGTCTTTATAGTTTTACTTTTAAAACAAAGGCCCTACATTGAGAGGGGTTCACTGAAAAGTTTGGTGGACTGATTGTGGCAAAGGCACTTATGGTATAGTGACATGGAACCTTGTGCACCCTTGTAGCCAAGGCCCAGAGTAGTTTTGGGGTATGCTGCTGCCGCCACACACTCCTCTGAGCTTTTGGGGTGACAGGTTGGAAGAGCTGATCTGTTGCCCAAACTCTGGCAGAGGAGTGGGCTAGGTACTCAGGTAGCAATACCTACATGTCCGTTCTCCTGCCTGCACATAAATATGGTTCTGGAGACAGTACGTTCTACCTGTAACCTTAGTTCCCTGAAGTTGTAGGCTTTGGTTCCTACAAGTGCCAACCAAAAGCTGGACGGCACAAGATAACTTTCTTTGCACCCCGACTTTGTCCTCATCTTGGTAGATCCTAGATGCAGCTGAGGCGGGCAGGAATGGGGAAACGGAGAGGCACAGGCCTGCGGCTGAGACCCAGATGAGTGCCTGGGTACTCAGGCACTCCCTTACCCGTATCTGCGGGTAAGGGAGGGCAGGGTAGGTGTCCTGGGCACCTGCTTACATGGTTTTGTTTGCTGTAAGTTTCAAGTGTGTCAAATTGGTGCTCGTGCCTTAGAAGGATGCTTTCTTAGAAGGGTCTTGGAATGGGAGCCTGTATGGGGTTTCATGAACCCTGAGGAAAAGCTGCTACACCCTGAACACCTTCCCTCCTTACAGCTTGCTTGTTTCCTGGGTAGACACTCCGAAGGAGGATGCCATAGCTCAGAGGAGGTGATTAATAAAAGAATGGGCACACGGGATAGATAAGTGACCAGACGAGTAGGACAGTGACCATAAAACCTAAGTGATGAGTACGAGTGCTCACTCCACATGTAGTGGAGGTAAAGATTTGGTTGTAGAAGGGGTTTTTTCTTTTGGCCTCCTAGGAATTCAGGTTTTCTGTGACAAACTTTCCTGGTACATGGACCCTCCCCGCTTGGTGCTTCTGAACGGTCCTGGAGGCTCAGCCCTGGCCCCCGCCTGTGTTTCCCATCAGTCACTGCACATGCCCAGCTGGGGCTGGACCCGGGCCCAGGCCCCTGATGGGGAAATGGTTAATTCCTCTTGGTCTTTTTCTTTCCCTGTCAGATCAAGGCAGGTTGTACTGCACCCTTAGTCATCCTCTGGGTAAATTTCCACCAGCACTGATTAGAAACACACTTCGAGTTGGAGTCATGAAAATGCACAATGTAAGCCAGCTGGGTGTCGCGGTGGCTGGAGGCAGGAGTCATGGAAGGCCCTGCCTGTTAGCAGTTGACAAGGTTGTGTTTGTAGCTGGTGGAGGAAGAGTGGAGGAATCTGCAGAGCCCTAAGGCGCAGTCTCTCAACCTAGCCTTTGTCTAAAAGCAGCTGGGGCTTGGGAGGTCAGGGCCCAGTATCCTCACTATTTGGCTCTATTTCCTTTCCATCTGTTCCGTTGGTTCTAACTCATCCTCTAGGAAAGCCTTCTCTCTACCCTGAGGCAACTGAGGTCTAGTCTTCTCTGAGATGGGTTGCATTGTGGAGGAGGAAACTTTCTCAAGGGACGAGACCTGACAAGTATATTGTGGTGAGAGCCTGAACCCTTCTACATGCCTTTCTGATAAATGACAAATTTGTTTGCCTCAGTTTGTTCTGGTGACAAAAATGAAATATGGTTTTGTCCCATACGCAGGTGTCTAAGATCTCATAGTGGCAGCCTTCTGTCTTCCCCTAGGCGTCTGTAAGCACGTCCCAGGGACAACGGAGAGGGGCGGTCAGGTCACAAGCCCCTTAGATGGGAGCCATAGCTGCCGGACAGTGGGGTGGGCTCCTTTCCCCTCCCCCATCGCTGCCGCGTCTCCCTGAGCCAGCGCACACAGCACACAAGGCCCAGCCTGGGAGTTCTGCGTGTGCTGAGGGGGGTGGCTGCTGCCCTGTGCCAAGCTGCCACCTCTGGGGACTCGAGGGGGTGCCCTCCAGGTACTTTTGTGCACAGAGCTGCCTGCCTGTCAAAAGAAGGTACAAACTCAAATGCTGATTTTAAAGTGAAAGATGGGAAAGCCATCCCAGCTAGAATGGCTTAGAGATCAGTATTTCAGTGTTTGAGAGGGCACTTCCCAAGGGATTTTAGTTAAGATGCCTAACCAACCTGAATGTGATGGGAAACAGGAGAGAAGAGTGATTTTACTTGTTTTACTCATCCTTCAATTATTTGGCTTAAATTTCGTTTTTCTTTGCTGTTCTCACTAGCTTGATGATTTTTCAGCTCATTAGAATTTTGGAGTGAAACAGAAGAAAACAGGCTGCTCCTTTGGTCACTGTGTCGATGTCTGGGGAAGAGGGTGGCAGGGGAATGAGGCTATCGCTTTTACACTGGCCAGTGGGACACTTTGGGAGCTTTTGAGCATATGAGCACCTCCTTTGCGTCCTGTGTCCCAGCAGCAGTGTGTTCTAGGCCGTACATCTTCTCTCCTGTCTTCATCTTGTCATGGACTGGTCTCTGTTCCTCAGCTCAGGGCCTTGAGGTCTTCCAGGAACAGGGCAGCGAGACTCTGGTAGACTTATCTCTGAGTGACTCTTCAGGAAGGAATGTCCGCTGAGATGGCAATTCCGATTTCTGTTGAAAAAACTTATCCTCAGTTGCTGAGAAATGAAAAAGAAAATATTCTCTGTTTTGGTTGGAGCCTCACAAAACCAAAGTTGTGCATTCTCATGCTCCCTGGGCAGTGGTAATTAACTAACAAGCACTATTCAGGGAACGCAGCCGAATCCTGCTATCCCAGCATCATGCTGGTGTGGAGATAAATACACAAACAAGTGGGGAGCACGCTGGCAGGGCTTGCACTGGAAAGGAAGAAAACAAACAGCTTTGCAGATTAGAAAATAACAGCCATATCGAAAAAGCACCCTTCTCAGAACTTGTTTCCAAATTTTGCTCAAAGTCAGATTGAGTTTGGAGGCTTCAGGTAGCTCTGGAAGTGAGAAAAGTAGAGGGGGCAGTGCCACTCATCTGTTGGTGGCCAGAAGGTTCCAGGTGTCACACAGAGCCCTGTCCGAGAAGGTGGATGAGCTCCAAGTCGCAGCTGCTCACCAGGGCCTCACACTGGCAGTGCCAGCATCACCTGGGAGACCTGTTAGCAACGCAAAGTCCCAGGTTCTCACCCTGACCTGCTGAAGCAGAACTTTATTTTATTAAAATCTCCAGGGCTGCTGGGGCCAGTGCACAGGAACCCTGAGAAAAGTCACATCCAGTCCAGGCTGACGGTGCGAATGGCAGAAGCTGATCAGAGGCCCTGGGTACTGAAGAAACATAATCTTTCCTGGGCACACACCCCCAAATCAGTTTTGTTTTTCTTTCAGTCATATCAGCAGTGACAGCTTCCTGTGTGACTGCCAGCTGAAGTGGCTGCCACCGTGGCTACTGAGCAGGACACTACAGGCCTCTGTGACAGCCACCTGTGCTCACCCGGAGTCCCTGAAGGGCCAGAGCATTTTCTCTGTGCTGCCAGAAAGTTTCGTGTGTGGTAAGACAGTCCCTGAATGTTTTGTTTTGTTTGCACAAAGGGCGAGGAGACCAGAGAGGAACTCTTCACTGTGGGAGTGAGTCCTGTGATCCTATTAAACCCCAGCCCATGGTTACCAGTCAATTGCTGGATGCAAGTTGTTTGCCACTGAAACCACACACAGTGTTTACTATATGGTGGCATTTTGTGGTTATTGGAGAACATGCATTTAATCAGGAGGGAGCATGAGCTGGTTGAATTACAAATCTGAATAATCAATTACAGGAAGGGAGTTGTGTTCTTGAGGGCTCTGTGCCTGAGTTTAGCTGTGAAATTACTGGTGTATGAGACTGGGGTTTTAGCGTGTGTTTCTTTCCAACCCAAGAATTAAAGGTTAAATACAGGAAGGACAAATCTCAGGAGAACAGTTGCTGTAGTAAAAATAATTCCTTGATGTTGACTTGGACTCTTGCTGTTCCTCCAAACCACTGAAATCTGCACTTGTAACTTTACATTCCTTTTCCTTTTGAATTACCAGACTGTAGCCTGGTCATCTTTTTAACTAGGGGTGGTCAAGATCCAGGTTTGGTTGCACAGAGCTCAGAAAAAAAGCTGAACACCGCCCCTACCCCTACCCCCCTCCACACATACCAACCCACAAGACTCTTGTGGTCAGAAAGATATGATGGAAAAATATGATGAATTTTGAGTTGTTGCTGGTTTCTGCTCTAAGTGGGAATGAAGGGGTTCCCAGGTCTCAGTCACCTCCAGGTAGGTGCGTGTCTCCTCTGTCTTCTGTCCCTCAAGTCCTCCCTGAGCTTTGGAACCCCTCCTGTGGTGATTGTGAGTCATTATGGAAAATGGAGTGTGGAATTGTATATGCTACTGTTTACACCGTCTGTTAATGACTTCAGTTTTGTCAGTTTTTCTTCAAATTTTTATAATTTTTGTCTTATTGATGAATTGAACATTCTAGGTCATTCTTTCTAGGATCAACCCATTTTCATCTATTTTGTCTTATATCTCCTGTAGCTTTCTTTAATTTTGTATTAAATAGACACCTGTAGTATACCATTTTAATTCCCTTGTTTCATTTAGTTTTATTAGTAGTTACCATGGAGACTATAACATCTTTAGACAATCTAGTTGAGATTAAGAATGAAATTCAACCATGTTCAAAATTATGCTCCTATTAAAGTGCCATGTTGCTCTTATTGTCATACAACTTAACGTCTTTATATGTTATAAACCCATCAGTAGTTTTAAAATTATGGGATTACATCATTTCATTTTAAATTAGATCAGAAAAGGTTACAAAGAAAAATGCATGAATATTGCGTATCTGTGCTTTCCTATGTAGTTATCTTTCTTTCTTTGGGTGGATTCGAGTTGTCATGCTTTCATTTCAGCCTGATGAATCCCCTTTAGTAATTTCTCATAGGGCAGGTGTAATAAACAGTAGCAAAGATGTTTTGTTTTTGTTTTTAAATTTGAGAATGGTTGATTTCTCCATCTTCCGAGGTGCTGTATGTGGGATTTCTAGTTGCCTTTGTCTTCTTTCTGCTTTCTGGCCTGCATGGGAGGAATTATCTGTTAATGCTGAGAAGCCCCAGTAATCAATGAGCTGCTGCTTTTACTGCCTTCAAGATTCATTGCCTTTGACTATGAATTTTCTTGGTGTGGTTATCTGAGTTTATTCTTTTTGGAGCTCACTGATGTCAGATGCATGTTTTTCATTGAATTTGGGACATTGGAGACATGTCATCAATTACTCTGTTCTTCTTGGACTCCCATTATTTGTGTTACTATGTTTGATGCTGTCCCACAAATCTCTGGTACTGTTTATTTTCTTTTCTTGTTTTTTCTCAGAATGGATAATCTCAATTGACCTGTCTCAAGTTCTCACACTCTCCTGCCAGCTCAGTTCTGTAGCTAAAACCCTTCTAATGAAGCTTTCATTTCAGTTGTTGTATTTTAAATTCTGAAATTTATATTTATCTCATTTTTACAATTGCTGTCTCTTTATCAGTACTCCTTACTTGCTGACAAAGTATTCACATACTTTAATTCTTGTAGACCTGAATTCCTTAGGTCTTTGAACATACGTATAAAACCCTTTCAATCTTTGTCTGGAATTCAAGGGCAGTTTCTCTTGAATGCTTCTTTTCCTATTTCTTTGCTTGTTTTATAACTTTGAAGTCCCCCCAATTGGGCATTTAAAATCAAATAGTGGTGGCAACTTTATAAACCAGATTCTCCCTCTTGTCTAGACCATGGAGCTAGGAAGACTTAGAAAAAATGGAAAATGCCTCAAGGCTGGCTTTTCTTAGTACGATTTGGGTATTTTGATTAGTACTCCAGGGATTGTTGTAAGCCTTTTGTTCTTTTCAAGAATTCTGGAAAAACTGATCTATGGCTGCTTTTGCTAGTGTTATTACTTTACTGGACATGCAAATATTTTCAAGGCTTTCTTCCTGACATCTGAAGTGCACCATGACCTGCTTCTTTGGAAATACGATCATGGAGTCCTGACTAATAACTCCAGGCTATGTTTTGTTAAAAGTAAGCAGGTAAAGTCAAGTGCTGTCCTCTTGTAGAAGCCACTTGTTGATTTGATAATTGAGCCCTGGTGGATTTGTTTTAATCAAGGCATACATACCATTAGAGGTGATAATAGCTCAGAGTTTTATGTATGGTTGAGAGCAAATATCCAAGGTATATCCAAATATCCCTTAAAATGTTTGAAGGAGCTGCAGAGGCACTGGGACCCTGAAAGGTCTGTTCCTTACTCAGCATCTGACTGAATTTGTTAGTTTAAATGGCAGCTGGGTGCTCTGGGAGGTAAGTAACCACAGCTGGCCCTTATCCCCTCAGATGACTTCCCCAAGCCGCAGATCATCACCCAGCCAGAGACTACCATGGCTGTGGTGGGTAAGGACATCCGGTTCACGTGCTCAGCAGCCAGCAGCAGCAGCTCCCCTATGACTTTTGCCTGGAAGAAGGACAACGAGGTCCTGCCCAATGCCGACATGGAGAACTTTGCCCACGTCCGAGCACAGGATGGGGAGCTGATGGAATACACCACCATCCTGCACCTGCGTCGTGTCACTTTTGGGCACGAGGGCCGCTACCAGTGTGTCATCACCAACCACTTTGGCTCCACCTACTCGCACAAAGCCAGACTCACAGTGAATGGTATGGAAGTGTTACCTTTCTATTCAGGACCAAGAGCCCAGTGAAACACTGCTGGTGATCTTACGTAGGCAGAGATGATTGAGCAGGAGAAATACAGGCTTCACTGGAATAGTAATATTTGACAATACTGGGATATCATGCTTGGGTTGCCTGGGTTTGTACAAAAACATACCTTATAGGTTAAAACATTATTCTCAGTAGATTATGTTTATTGGTGATTTTTAAAATACAGTTACTATGTTAAGTGGAAATTCAGGACCAAGCCTTGGGTGTTTAGCAATTTATCACCGTCCATAAACCAAGATGTCTGGTACCTGGAATCTAAGCTTGCCCTGATCCTGGGGAAGCTGCTGCCCTCTCAGTAGCCGGCACAGCTGAGTCCAGCCCAGGTGCTTTGCACTACCGAGGCTGGTATGCACGCCAGCTTGACTGCAGAATGGTTCTGGGGATGTTTGACAAGGATTTTTGTTTTCTCAGTAGAGACCATAAAAGTGGCTTTCTTCAGACTATTTCTGTTATTCAGGTCTATTCTATAGCTTATTACAATAGTGGAATTTAGAGTAAAGATAGCGGTAACTAGCTTGAGGAGCTGACCACCTTAGTAACCTAACAAGATTTTCCTAAACACTGATTTCCAAGTAGAATTTGGCTAGGAGTATTCAGGCGTGCTGTAACCTCTGTGCTCTTTAAGGCCTCCAGACCACACTTTGGCTGGGTTGTCATGGCTTTTTCTGAGGGATTCCTCATTGTTTCTTAAAAGCCCAGTGTACTGCCAGAGGCTCCCACCAGGGTAATCTTCATAGGCAGTGTAGTGATGCATGCTATGTGGCTGGATGCTGCCACTGTGCTAGAAATACTTGGGTTCAGTGAGCTAATTAAACAACCCTGACCTCATGTGCAGCCCGCCACCGTCCCTCCAAGGTGGGTTTCTTCAAGAGGGGAAAGTCATCGGATTGGCTTCCTCACGGGGAAGTAGTTACGTCAGTAGTTACATCTGGATGGAGCAGCCATTTTGTTTCCCAGCCTCCCTCCTGGTGGTTAACTAAGGCATGCTGCTATCTACTCACATTTACTAGCACCCCATTTATAGAGCGGTTACCATATATAGGGTGGAAGGGAAATGTTCCCTAAAAAGCTTTACATTTTAAGGGTGCTAGCCCCAAGTGTGCGATGAAACTGACGCACCCCTCCTGCAGCAGGGAGAAGCCCATCTCTTCCAATTGAATGTCGGTGTCCATGGTCCCAGGCAGATACTGGCAGAAGGTTGTGAGGTGGTGAACAGATACCACCAGGGTGCTGCTTGCCAGAGGGTCTCCCAGCTTTCAAATACCCTGATGCTCTACACATGTGTTTTGCAGTGTTGCCATCATTCACCAAAATGCCCCACGACATTGCCATCCGGACTGGCACTATGGCCCGCCTGGAATGTGCTGCCACCGGCCACCCTAACCCCCAGATTGCCTGGCAGAAAGATGGAGGCACAGATTTCCCGGCTGCCCGTGAGCGACGTATGCATGTCATGCCAGATGATGATGTATTTTTCATCACTGATGTGAAAATAGATGACATGGGGGTATACAGCTGCACCGCCCAGAACTCAGCCGGCTTCATTTCAGCAAACGCCACCCTGACTGTCTTAGGTTTGTCTACTGATGCACCGAGTGTGTGTGTGTGATCTGTCATCAGTATGTCAAACTGTTCATAGATTGGGAGTGGGTACATGTGGGGACTTATTTCTAATTGTTTAAAAATTTGGACTGCTTTCTAGAACTTTCTTGAACAAGCAATTTACCTCTTAAAAACAGCTAGTGAATGATGGGAGTCTTGGTAGGGCTTGGGTCAAAAACACTAAATAATTGCCCTCTGATTGGGGCAGGATGGCTGTGCCCTTGACCAAAAAGAAGTAGGTGCTTCTGTGGCAGCGCATTCTTCTTCCTGGTTGAAGCCCTGCCCAGCAGGCTCCACTGTGTTAGGTCTTCCAGAAAGCTGCTGGTTCTGACCAAAGGCCTCCCCTGGCATTGCACTGATGGGTTGGGGATTGCCCTTTATCCAGAACTCACAGCAGATGTACAGCAACTGAGGCCCACACACTAACCCTAAGATTTCCCCGATTCTTACAGAAACCCCGTCCTTAGTGGTGCCCTTGGAAGACCGTGTGGTGTCCGTGGGCGAGACGGTGGCTTTCCAGTGCAAAGCAACTGGGAGTCCGCCACCCCGTATCACCTGGCTCAAGGGGGATCGCCCGCTGAGCCTCACTGAGCGACACCACTTCACTCCCGGGAACCAGCTGCTTGTCGTGCAGAACGTGGTAGCGGAGGATGCGGGCCAGTACACCTGCGAGATGTCCAATGCCCTGGGTACTGAGCGAGCCCACAGCGTGCTGAGCATCCTGCCCACCCCTGGTTGCAGGAAGGATGGGACCACTGTGGGCATTTTCACCATCGCTGTGGTGTGCAGCATTGTCCTGACATCCCTGGTCTGGGTGTGCATCATCTACCAAACTAGGAAGAAGAGTGAGGAGTACAGCGTCACAAACACAGGTCGGTAGGGCCGGCTGAGGGCACTTTCAGGGGGCTGCGAGAGCAGTGACATTTACGTAGGAGTCAGGTCTGGGGGGCTTTCTACAGTTTCAGTATATTTCGAATTCTAGTGCATTTGGAGCTATTCTTGATAGCTGAGGTTTGTTTTATTCACACTATTTTAACTCTCAAGGAGTTTAACAATCAAATGTGAATATACTTACATGTAAATTACAGCACAAACTAAGCAGTTTTTGGAGATGTCTCTGGCCTCAAACTTCTGATCGCCATGATTTTTATGCCTGGTATAGAGTAAAGCAGGTTCTGGGAGAACCACTTTACATAGTCTCTGACTGGTTGGGCGATCCTAGTTCGGGGTTGACAATGTATATATGTCAGGACTCACTGCCATTCCTGAAGTTAGACGGTTTTCTCTTCTTGCAGATGAAACCATTGTGCCTCCAGATGTTCCAAGCTACCTCTCTTCCCAGGGGACCCTTTCTGACCGACAGGAGACCCTGGTCAGGACTGAGGGTGGCCACCAGGCCAAGGGGCACATGGAAAGCAACGGTAAGGCCTCCTCCCCAAGGGGCGCATGTCATTAGGGCATGTTTGCTGAAGTGGCAGTGACCAAGGGCTCCTGTTGGGGTGTTTGGATCTTGCCTATGCAAGTTCTACGAGGTTTTAAAACCCGATGCCCCAGGACGTAAACACTGGGATTCACATGTCCTAGTCAAGGTGGGAGACCTGTTTGCATATAGCTGCATTTTTTGAACAGGAGAAGTAGATACCTTTGTGTTCTCATCCTACAAAATTCTCAAGGGTGATTACCTCAGTGGGAGACTGAACAGTTGCTTAGGGCAAGCTTATTTTCCTAAGAATTGGTCATCAACACAGCCCTGAAGGCCTACCTCGAAGGTACTATTATAAAAGCCCCTGCTGGATCTCTTTGTGATAAACCCAAAAATGTAATCTAAAGACATTTGTTAGAGTAGTTTTGCTCACATAACATTTACTTTGCGGTGCTAAGCTTGGAGTATATAATTGCATTTGATGTGTTACAGGTGTTTGTCCAAGAGATGCAAGCCTCTTCTCAGAGGTGGACGCGCATGGCCTTGCATGCAGGCCGGCCAAGTTGTGTGTGGGATTTAATAAGGAAGCACATAAAGTGATGGAGACAGTTGATGGCACAACTGGGGCACAGAAGACAGGTATGAGATGCTTCTATTAAGAAAATATTTTGAAGTGTGGGCTGACCTCTTAGATAAATGGGAGAGACATGAGTGCTCTGAGGCTAACTTTCTAATTTTAACCAGGACAGAGGCCGGTCCTTGGGTGCACAGGGATATTTAAGAGTGATGGCCACGGGGCTGGTTCTAAGCTTTCTAATGCCATCCACAGAGTACAGCGGTCCAGCCACAGGTATCAACTGCAGCACTGATCCCAAGGAACAAGCCTGCTGCCCACAGCCAGTGTCCAGAGACAGTGCACAGCTAGGTGCAGGGAGCACCCTGGATCTCAGTCAGCAGGACCAAGAACACACTCCCCATCCTGCAAGCAGTGGAACTGCTGAAGCTTCCCGCTCTGACTCTAGGGGCGGCCTCTATCCCAGTAACCATGACAGAATGCTGCCATCTGTGAAGCAGCAGCCCGTGGGGCCCCTGGATGGGAAAGGTAATTTTACAGCTTCAGAGACACCACCGGGGGGAAAGGAGGGAGGGGTGACGGTGGGCTGGAGAAGCTGATGTGCCCTCTCCTGTCCATAGGAGCCTTCTCTAGGACTTTAACAAGATTGTATGAGCCAGACTCCATGGGCCTCCTGCCTTCTTGTACATTGACTCCGGGCACTTCCCAGCTCACCTTGGGTTTCCCCGATGTCCCCAGTGAAGGCCAGCACTTGCTTCTTTCAAATGGACACCTCCCCAACGCATGTAACTCTAACCCTGAGTCTGCACCACTGACCGGACAGCTCCCCGGGAAACGGAGCACGCCCCTGCTATTTGCACCGAAAATCTAGGCTTTGTCTACCTCCGCCCTTGTTGTCTATCTACAGGAGAGAGGTAGGAGAGGTTCTGAGGAAGCTTGGGTTCAAGCGTCACTGATTTGTATATAGTTTTAACTTCCATGTGGAGTATCACTAGTTTAAAGGACTTACCGCTGAAGCACAAAAATGCAAGGGGCTATTGTGTAAAAAAGACAGAAAAGTGTTTGATACCAATGTATATAAGAGTTTTCAGAGTTTTCATATATATTATATATCTTTTACAGAGGCTATTTTAATCCTTAGTGCATGGTTAACAGAAAAAAAAATCGTACCGTTTTCACAATATTTTTCCATATCAGGTTGCAGGGGTTTAATTTTGGAGCAGGGGTTGTTTCCTGGTGCCTTAATGGATTGATTAAAGTCAAAAACCACACGTGTTCCCAGGAGGTGGGAGGGATGCACCTATAGTCACCTCCTGTGCCGGCCCAGGTGGGTGCTCATTAAACAAACCTCCCTGATGAGCTTGGAGGTGCGGCTGTCACTTACCTTTGTAGTGAATGACTTTCTCACATGTTTAAATCCCCTAACAAGCAGAATGGGGGTTGTTACTCTTCCACAAGCAGTTGGTGCAAGTAACCACTGCTCCTCTACAATCTTTCTATGAGAAAAGCAAATGCAGTCTTTGAGGCTTTTTAGTAAGATGGAGGCTGCTAGTACCTGTGGATTTTTCAACAGTAATGTTGTAATTCTGCCAGTATAACTACCTTGGCCTGCAGGGAGGATGGCACCGGGGCCAGCTGGTTGGAACCGCCGGCCCATGTCCCTCCGAGCTGGGTTAGACTGCACAAGTCCTTCCCAATCTATTTGCACTTTTGAGATCTATAGCTAACCATCTTGTAAGTGCCAATGTGCGTGTTTCAGGAAAATCTACACTAAAACAAATTGATAGTCAAAAAGCTGAAGGTAGGTATGGACAAAAGGGTTACTTACCTATGTTAAATTTTACTGTCCGCTGTCATCACAATCCTAAAAGGTAAGAAGTTTAGAGTTTTGTTCTCAACACTTTGTTACTTCCACAAAATATGTGAATTTGCTGCTTCTGAGAGGCAATGTGAAAGAGGAAGTATTACTTTTATGTACAAAGTTATTTATTTATAGAAATTTTGGTACAGTGTACATTGAAAAACAAAATTAAAGTGACATTCACGTGTCTTTAATAAAAATTCATTTATAAATGTAAGTGTGTGGCTGGGATCATTAGTTGCCTTTCCTCCAAAAGGGAAAGAAAACTAAACAAAGCAAAACATTATTACTCAAGCTCTAAAATAGTAACCTTCCCATTTCACCTCTTTGATTGCCACTACTGAGCTTAAAAAAACTCCAGGCAACAAATCTTCTGACTTAGGAATGAAGAAACACTGTTTCCGGCCCTTCCTTTCACTCTGTGGGTATTATGAGTGCACCTCCTCTCCTCAGAGGGCCTGCCACACCCTCCCGCACACAGGATAGTTGGGCCACCGGACATTTCTCCATAAAATACAATTGTTTTTTTTAATCAAAAACAGCAGTCTGGTTACCCAACAGGAATGTATGTTATGCACCTGTAGTTCATTTTTTAAGCAAAACTATAAGCTTACACAATAGGAATTAACCCGAGAGAGAGACGCCCACCCACATACACTCTTCCCCCAATTCTACTATGTGCTCCCAGACTACCCATTTTTTGAACTTAGAACCATCTCTGGCTTCCACTGAATGCACTATCAGGGGCAGGAAATGAGAGATCAACCGTAGATCAAATGAAAGCTTTGCAGGGTCTCAACTCAATATTACCAGACACATTTATTAAGGGGTTCTGAGAAAATTGTTCAAAAGTGCCTCTGTGGCCATCGTTTTAAATTTCTGGCAAACAAACTGATGACATCATTCTAGCCGGCAGTGTGGAAGACAGAATCTCTGTTATAATATTAGCAAAACTGGCTTTCTGCCTGCGTTCTGTGGCTCAAATGGCCAAGCAGCTGCTCACCGGAAAGAGGCAGTTCTCACAGCAGTCATCTTTTTGAAAGTAGTGGATGTGGGGCCATCACTGATTCATGAACCTTCTGTACCAAGCTCCAACAGCAAGCTTCGAGTTTGATCGTAAGCACCCAGAAAGATGAAACCTCCCAGACTGATTGCTGCCATGCGAGGGAAGACACCTGCGAATAATCTAGAAGGAAAAATTTCAATTTTGTGTTTCTTTAAATAAAAAAGTTAAATTCCAACAGCTCTAGCTTGCTCAGCTCAACATACCATGCTCATTAAACCCCAAAAAGCATGCATAGTGCGCTTTTCCCTTTCAGAATAGCCCGACGGTACATTCCCAAGTAGACTTGTTTAAGTTGGAGGCCAGCTGTTGCCAGAGTGTCTAAATACCAAAGGGCTTACTTGGGAACACTCACAATTAACTAATTAGCCAAATAGTAACTGTTTCCACCACAGATTAAAACTTTTCAAATCATTTTTGTCTTTTAGAGATAATGAAATCTACTTTTTAAAAAAGGAGTCAGTCGACTGAATTCCAGGGGTGGCCGGGGACAGGTCCATCCTGGAGCCAGACGCAGCCTCTGGGGCTCGCCCACTCTGCTACCCTCTAGGACTCAGGAGCATTCTGTCTGACCACAAACAGGACGTAGGATTTCTGTACCTCACCTGCGGCCTTCCCCTTTAGTGAAGGCCAACATGGGAAGGCAGCAGCGGTTCCTCAGGGCCCATCTCCAGCATGGAGGCCAGTCACTGTCAAGGATACAAGCTGCTATTGGGGATCTGAATTCTGGGTTTATTCTTAAAAACCCTTCCACAGCTACGTAACAGGTCTTTATTCAACAGTGCTCCTTATGCCATCACTGCTAAAATCCCAGTGCTGCACGTGTGCTATGACTGCCAGACAGACGCATCCAGGAAGGGTCCCACACTCACTGGAGCGCAGTTTCCAGTACATGTTCCCTGCCTGTATTTCTCTAACGACTGAACCATTTTTTCGCCAGGGGTATCACTTCTCTAAGCACAAAAACCAAGCTACAAAAGTAGAACTAGATTCTGTCATAAAATGACTTTGGTTCGGGTCTAGGGAAGAAACCTGAAAATGGTCGAGTGATGCCCAAGCACTACAAGTGCTTGGCGGTACGGGGAGAACCTCCGTGACATGCGCCAAGGTGGACTGGAAGGACATTCCTGCTGCCTCATCAGGCCACCCGCTGTGTCCTTTCTGATCTGCAGGGAGAGGTCAGTCGGCCTCCCTGCCGGATTCAGCACTTCTGAGAAAAATGGGGAACTTCAACGTAGATTCGTGGGCTCTTATTTTAGTTAGCTAAGAATTTAAATCCGTAAGTAAAATATTACACGTGAAATGAGAACCTCTTTGACTTGTCCAGAAATAACCATAAAAATTCTATAAAAGACCAAAATACACTTGCAAGAAAAAAAGTTGTTTGGCTCAGCCAAACAGCATCGTGCACATTGTTTTAGTATGAGGTGGTCGGTGAGTGCAGAAAACTCTGAAAGTAGCACTTCGGCCACTGTGTCCTTCTGACCTGAAGACGCAGTACCCTCCCTGCCCTGCCCTGCAAAGAGAAGGGTGCTGGAGGAAAAGCTGAACAGGGCAAGACTACTGTCCTTTGCTATCCTACTTATTTCTAAAGCTGCTTCAGCTTCCATTACCAATGAGCTTAGCTGCTCCTGGCAACAGGCAGATGGAAGCAGCTTACGGTTGCACTCAATGACAATTGAACCTATTAACATAATTACAGCCTTAAAGTAGCATAATTTGTACAATGAGCACCCCAACCAAACTCGGGAGGCAGAGTGGGGCTGTGCTCTAATGACCAGAGATCCAGGGCAGTAACAAAAGCAAAGCATTTTGTTAGCATCATACCCAGCACACAGGGACGCTGTGGGTAAAGGATACAGTCAACACAGACAAAAAGCAGATTGACTGACAGAAGAAAAGTAAGGCACAGTGCAAGGTAGGCAGCCCACCCCTCTGCTTTCCAGCTCATGGACTGAATAGGCACGTGTATTTTGGGGAAACTAGTGTGCCCTAAAGCACATACTCCAAATACGTACCCAAACTTGGACACACATGTTGGCTTTCCCACGGGGAACACACACACAAATGCAAAGTGTCCTCACTTTAACCTGCCCCGAGAGCTCAGTTCCACTGGCCACCAGGCAGTGGGAATCCGGCTGCCTCAGGCAGTTAGGTTCAGGGCCACAAAGGACAGCAGGGTGCTGTGCATAGAAAGCGAACGGGGCGGTGGGGAGATGCAGCTCTGGGGCTAAGGCTGCCTGGAGCCACAGCTCAGAACAGTTGCCCCACACATGCAGGATCTTTGGCTTACTTTTTGTTAAGTTCTTGTCAAGTTACTTATCTTTTAGCATAGTAAGAGGAAGCGATTAACACTGTCAGATCTTAAGAAATTTGGCTGCCTCAAATACTCTGCTAAAGGACCACACTATTAGTACCAGCTCAAGCTTAAAGAAGCTTCCAGAAGATAAAAAAATTAACTGCATTTTTGCTTTAGACTGACAATGAGGTCAGAGAAAGGCTCTTGGTGCATTGATGGATGTATCCCCGTGCCAGTCTGCTAGAAGAATCACAAGCACACACTGCAAATAGTAGGACAGTGAAGACTTAGTTTCAAACACCTACTCAAGGCAACTGCTTTACTACAGTTCTTGTTGGTCGTGGTTTTGCTAATGATGTGATCCACCTGTCACCACATTCTCAAGAAAGGCAGAGGCTGCCACTCAATACCAGTGCAGGTTTTGACCGGTAGTTGCCAGGGGATGAAATATGCACAATTGAAATTGGGCAGTTTAAAACTGACTTCATGATGTAAACTACCACAGGCACCATCTCTTTGGCCCAATTCATTGTTGGAATCTTTTATCTGCTAAGTAAGTTACTTCAGAGTTCATTTTTTTCCCAAGCCATTTCCTTGCTCCAATGTGGAATCAGTGCCCAATGTGTCTCAGTGACGAGCAGCCAATTTCTTATATCCTCAACACATAGCAGTGGCTGCCTGTTGGCACATAAACCAGCCCTCTGCCTTTCCCGCCGCACTGATTCCTTTCTGCAAAACCCAGTCCTGGTCCTTCTTCAGGAAACCAGCATCAGTCCATGAGAAGAGTCACATTCAACAGAATCATCCATCATTACCTGTTTTTCAACCCCTCATTGAAAATTCTGATTAAAAGACAAGGCTCTTTGCAAAACTCCTACCCAGGGCCTGAGAACCTGATTCCTATCCCGAGACTCTCAAGAGCTGAAATAAAAACCTGCCAGGCATGCGCAAATTGATGATCAAGTCATGACCAATGCCACTGGGACGGGGAGGTGGCAGTGCTGGGCCTCTGGTCACACCAGTCAAACCCCTGGCTGCTGACTCCCGGGAGGTGGCTGCTGCTTTGCTCTTAGCAAAATCCTCGGTAGATGATTCACACAGAAAATCATAATTTCATATATCTGTATAGAGACCAACATTTAAACTGCTTCAGACAGCAGTTTATGTTGTCAAAGTAATGCTCAAATAACATTCCGAACAGTGCTTTTTAGGATATGATGTGAGGAAATTTGAGGCACTACAGTATATGGAAATTTGTCAGTAATAACTTGAAGGACCCCAAACCACAAATGCCTTCTTGTAACAATGCTCCCTTGCATCCCTGCAGTACATAACCGGAAGCCAGTTTTTTCCCTGCAGCCGCCCTAGAACCTGGCAGGGGCCACACCTATGGATGCCACCTAACAGCAAGAGGCACAGCACACCTGGTGAGAATATGTCATCAATTTGACTATGTGGCAGAACATCAGATACAACACTTTGCACAAAATAATAAGTAAGAAGTGGAACAAAGTAAAGCTGTTCATCCAATGTCAGGCTAGAGGTGGGAGAGCCAGCAGGGGGCGGCGGCAAGCTCCTCCTTCTCCTTACCCTGACAGCCCCTGTGTCCGCCAGACCCCATGCAGGGCAGAAAGCACGTTTCCACTAGCAGTACTGGAACCGGCCTGCAGAAAGAGACAACATAGATCCATTATCTGATGACTGTCCCACTCACGGCAGGCTCTCAGATACGCTCCATGCACGGTGGCTACCATCCTCATCTACACAGTGTCAAATAGACCGGGAGGTTCTTGAGGATCATTTCCCTGGCTGGGAAGAGCCCAGAGCCCCTACATTCTGCCCCTCAGGGAGGCATGCACTTGGCCGCTGCCACAGAGGAAGCTGCTTCTCTAAATTATTTCTCTCACTGTCAGACTATGAGCAGCACTTACCCAGTTGACGCACACACCTATTTAACAAAGAGAAACTGAAAGCAATTTCAACCTGCGAATGATAGAGGCAGTATAAAAAGTGTAATTATGAAACTTACTAGGTAGCTCAAAAACGCACTTAGGAAAAAGTACCATGTTCAGTTTCAAACAAGCCCGGCATCCTCATGTGAACCTATGCACTAGCTTCTGTCCTCACCGATTTCCACGGGAGTGTGACTTATTTTTTATTTTTATCCACTAGAAGCCTTTCTATAAATATACCAACCTAATTTATTTTTAATTAACATTCTTTAAAAAAATTAACATTTTTAAAACAATGTTTTAAGCAGGTCTAACCAATGTCCTAATTCATCCAACTAAGGCTAAACCCTAGAGCCTCGAGCTTGTGAGCTGCATGGCATGAAATCAGTCACCTGAGTCTCAGGTCTGTCACCAGTAGAGACAGAGGATATTTGACAATAGCAATGCCAGACAGGAGCCCTTCCAGCTTTACTGGCTTCCAAAATATAGGAGGCTGTGATGCTGAAAAGGGAAAATGCTATGCAGACGCTGCTCCCAACGATTATTGTGGCTACTGTCCTGTCAAAGACAGTTTCCTCGGTGGCTCAACAGGAAGCTGGCAGGTAGGTGCTATGCCACCTGTATTCACTTTACACACATCCACAAACCCTAGAGTGACTGGACAGAAACTTCCATATGTCTACATTACGTTATTTTACTACTTACCTTTGCCAACATGATTCTTGTTTTTGCTACGTCCAGAGGCGTGGTGACTGCAGCTGCAAATCCACCTGTGCATATAAAAACACCCAACACACAAGTGAGGTATTGTTGACTGTATTACCTGGTATTTTATAATTCCTCATAATTTTGCCAAAATAACTTGTTCATCATTATATCCTCTTGACTGATTCAAAGGCCTTTACCCACATGCTTCATTGTTTGTGCGGTGGTGTTGAACTGAGCAGAAAAGAAGTCACGAGATGTTTTATACAAGGCACTAAAACAGTAAGGCCCCTACAATACATGTTGCTACTTTGGGGAGCAGCATACCCAAATGTACATGGTAGATGCCTCGATCGTCAGGCACTCTCAGTATGAGGCATGCTGCCCAGAGACCCTCAGAGGGGCCCCCTCCCCCTCCCCATCTATCCATGAGCCACTGGCCTCTTAGCTGACCGTGTCTATCAATGTGGTGCAAAAGGGTGGATTCTTCAAGTGGAAAGAATCAAGTTTCCCTGTAGAAGAAATATAGGGAAGCCAAGTAATTGACCCAGGGAAAATAATTTTTAAAAATACAACAAAAATAATCAGACAACTATAAATCAGAGACATTCTGTGGAAGAGGGGGAGGAGGGTGCAAAACGTGGGCTGGAAGAGCACAAGGGACTAAGGTGATGGTGCATGAGGCAATGAGTGGTGGGAATTCTGTGGGGACTACACCTGATGTAAAAAATACACAAATAAAGAAATTAAATATAAAAATAATAAGAATCAAGATTCCTGTGTGCCACAGGCTTCCAAGAGCAGGTCAATTAGAGCAACATCACTTCTAAGCCCCCTTCTACATCTTGTTAGAATCTGTCTCATTTCAACAGGTATTCTTCCTATCTTCTCGCTCATGTCCCTGTCAACTTAAATACTGTGACTGCCAAAATGACTCCCCCCCCCCCCGGCCTAGGAGTGTAAGTGGTCCCTATATATGTCCACACAGGAATGGGAGGGCTTTTTCACAGAAACCACAAGATATGGTGTCACTATTTTAATCAATAAAATACAAAGATATTTAAAATCTCAAGAAGCACTAAGGAGCTAGAAGTCCACTCCAAAACTGCAGCCCCCATGAGCAGGGTGAAATAGGCAGGTTTATCAGGGCTAAACAGGACATAGTATGTGAAAGCTGCTCCAGAAATAGCACACCACTCCTCTCAGCCTTGTGGAGTGGGGGCAAGGCCATTTGATCTGTCAGACAGCTTTCTAAGTAGGCTGCTGACATGGGGTCACACACTGAGCCTCTTCCATTTGGTGACATTATGCTCTGAGATGCACCCATTTATGGCCCAGCTCTACTCACCCAAAGGATACACAACTCAGGCAGAAGGCTTGAGAAGATGAGCGTTAGAGACCCCATTGTTTCAGGCCCTTTTGGTTTATATGTCAGATGTTTTTCTCTAGATCCAAAAGTTGCCTGGAAGTTAGACTTTGCTCAATTTTGGGTATCTACAAATTTTGCCCACTTAATCCTGAAATCCTTTCCATTTTTTGAGCCACATAATCCTAAAGGAATACATATTTTTTAAAGAAAGGGGTCCATCAGAACAAAAAGATGAAACTAGCACGCTGACCACAGAGCTGAGGCATCCAGGCTTGGGCAAAGCCAAGGGGTCAAAAAGAGGGGAGGGAAGAGCACAGGGACTATGGTAGTGGTTCAGGGGGGCTGTGGTGGTGAGTGAAAACTACAGGGCCTAACTCAGGAGAAGAAATCAAACACTGTACCAACATCAACAAGGATGTAAGAAGAAAAGTACTTCACCTAAAACTTAAAAATAAATAAAGGGGTCCTAATGAAAGACAAGAAAGGTAGGAAAGGCTAAAGTACCTGTAACTGTCCCAAATTTCCCACCCCAATTCTTACATTTGCTTTTTTTTTTTTGGCCTGGCTCCAAGTGGCTCCCTAAGGACCCAGCCTAAGAGCCCTTCCTTAGACCAAGACTGAAATTCTTGCTCTACTAACTGATTAGCATTAGGAAAATAACTACTTCTCTGACTGAAATGCCTTGAACAATAGGTACAATTAAGTCCTTAATGAGGTGAACAAGTTAATGGAAAATGATTTTCAGGTAAAAATATATAACAAAAGCAGGTCCCAAAATACCATCCACTGTCCTCTAATTCAGAATCCACGAGGGCTGTTTTTGTCTCATCACCTTATAACTAAATGATGTTATTGAAAGACTTAAACGTACTTTCATTTCTCCCATTTTAGTTAACCCCACTCACTAAAGCTCAGAGGTTAAGTAAGTCATAGATTTTACTTAGTGCATAACTGACACTTTAATGTATGTGACGCTCGGACCTAAGTCCTCGGTCACTGTGTCTTCTAAAGTCCGTTGGCTCTCCAGGTGTCATATACAGACAGCAAGGTGACTCAGGGCTTGGATGAGTCTGTTCAGTGTCTAGAGTGCTGCCTGCCTCACACGAGAGCTCAGCCGTGAGTTCGTTTCTGGACAGGCAATGCTAATGTGTAAGTTTTCTTCATGTCTCTACCTCAGCACACACCGTAAGCACCCAAAAATTCTTACTGAAGCACCTCGACAAAATTGTGTAGTTTTTTTTTCCAAACTAAAGATTTCGCCTTGTCTTCTAAAAAGGCGCCAATGGTGGTGCTGACTACCTGGCATTCTGACTGGCACTTTCACTGGGCAGGTGCTCTTTCTTACATAGGTGCTGCTTTCCCACTTTACAGGTGACTTGCACACTATGTCCATACAGAGCTGGGACACAAAGTCTCGAGAACCTTGCCTCCAAAAGTAATGCTCTATGACTGCATAATGACTTTGACATACACCGCAGCAAGTCTGTCCTACTGCTGAAATTCACACATGTTATCCCAAGTCCACTAAAATGACCGAAAGGTTGACAAAGCCATCATTTGTCCTTCTGACCACTCAAAGCTTTCCTGAGTCACCTAATAATGTTTTCATCTTCTAACAAATTTGGATACTGCAATCAAGCTTTTGGCCATTAGCAGTTCACGATTCCTTTTTTGAGGATGCCTGTCAATATCTTTAGACATTTGTTTCAGGAAAATAGCATGATTAAAAGTCAAAGACAAAAACATATGCCTAAATAGCTTCTAATTTTACTGTCAGGATGGATGGAACTATTTTATGAAAGTTATTAACAAAACTAAATTGGATGTCTTCAAATGTGAAAGATTGTTTAATTCACAGACCTCACGATGCTTTTTATGAGGCTGCAAGAGTGACTTGTGAAGGCCATGGACTAGAGTAACCAGTCCCAGTGTGGGCAGACAGGGGACCTGTACTTCAGTTAAAATGTAGTTATTCTCTATATTTTACTTAGGGGAACCATAAACTTTTGGTAATAAATACAAGGAACATGCTAACAGATTAGACAGGAAATAATTATTTGGTACAGCAACGGTAGTCTGCTTTACTACTCGAGTCACACATGCAGTGATCTTCTGTGGACTTCACTGGAACTGGGCATGTCCCGTTAGGCTAACTGCTTTCAAGGAATAAAAGCCACCTTAAGGGGAAGCTGGGCTTTTATATTTAAACGATATCTCAAGTGTTTTTAGGGAGCAAATGCAGGTTCTTTATCCTATCCAGATAAAGGGGCCCCTTTCTACAATCAGCTCGGAGCTGTCACCTCCAAGCAGCAGCTGCGAACATGGTGGGAACAGCCGAGGGCAGTGCTGCCACTCGTCCCTCCTCTAGGTCTCCCCTCCCCTGACTGGTCCGGGTGTAAGGAGAGCACCGGCACAGACCTCTTTGCCTGGTTTTCAAACAAGCATCCAAAGCCTAGCGAGATTAGACAACAAACACATTTTAAAGATAGTGCCAAACATATTCCTTTGTTACCCAGATAATCCTTTATCTCTTTCCCTTACTCTCACTCCCTCTTTGTCCTCTCTTCTCTTAGAGAATATAAGTGTTTATTATTAGAAACTGATCAGAGAACACTAGATAGCAAACATCACTAAAGTAGTAAACGTCATCATTACTTAGCCTGAATTATGGTTTTCTGTTTATAAGCTAACTTGAAGTGAAGACGCTGGCAAAGTTCTTTTCTTTCCCTCCTAGTTTAACCCCTGACAGTAAGCCAAGGGAATTTGACTATGATAAGCCTTCAACACCTCCAATCTCATGTCAAGGGACATTTTTGGGTTTCTGTGCCAAGTAGCTTATAAAACAAGCATGGGCAAGAAGAGTGCCAAGGATGGCACTGGGAGAGGTTCATCGACAATAATTTAACCAGTTTAAACTTGGAAACACACACAGTGATGAGAAAACGGATTTCTGATTTAAGAACAAGTTGTACCACTACCTTTATGGCCACGTAAGGTTAAAGAGTCTGAAAGACTAACAAGGAAGCACGTCAGGTTTTAATGGACTTGCCCAAGAGGGCGGCGGCGTTCACCTGTCTATACTGTGTAATACACAGTGTTGCAACAAACTCTGACAGAATGTCACTCTTCTTATTTGGAATCTTTTCAAATGATATTTATCTTTTAGAAAGGTTATTAAATAGCAGCTTGACTCCTTAGGATCTTAACATTTGTACCAAATTTCAAAGCAAAAGGGATATAAACAAGAAATGTATTATGAATTTCATATTTGCTAGATGTATACAAATCTATTAACAATGGATTTGGGGGGGCGGGGGTAGACTTGAATGCACTCCTTCATTTGTCAGAACCACAGCAAAAATAAGATGTCTAGAGGAGTGTTAAATATCTACAGGCCATTAGGGGAGAGGATTATAGATAGAGATTTTATTAATATATTATTCTTTCAGAGCAAATGAGAGTATGAATTACTGTGATCATGATGGTTTTTCACTGTGTCAACTGATTTTATTGAAATAGTAACAATTCCTTACCTCTGTCTGGTCTTGTAGATTACCAGGTGCTAGCACATACTTTATCTCACCTATCCCTGAGGTAATCCCCTCAGGTACAGTTAAGGATATTGGTGCTCAGGGAGACCCCAAAGTCTCATTCCCTAGTGGGGGCCAGAACAGAGAAATGACAACTGTCCAGGTGGGTCAGCTTGCCCTTTCCCAGATGGTCGTTCCGGGCAAGCTTCTTCCCTGTTCCACATCCCAGGTCCCGGGCTGTCACTGGGCCCAACGCTGCATGGCAGCCGCCCAGGTGAGCTGCCTTTACAGAAAGAGCCCAGCCCACATGCTCCCATCACACAGCAGCAGTCTGGTAAAAAAATTTCTTTCTGACTAATCTAAGCACTTAGTCCTTTTTATAAAGCATTACTGGGAAAAGGGATATGCAACAAATGCACATTTCCTTAAGAAGAAAGCACTCATTTACTAGCAAATCTTTAAATTAGCTACTTAAGGAATGGGACCAGAAAATAATATTTTAACACATGGAATTTTTATCATTAACTTTAAGGAGTGGCCTTTCTTGTCGATGATGACTAACTTTCCATAATGCTCACTTTCCCCAGGAGGAAGTCAACAAAAATGTACATTTCTCTTAAGGGTTGGGAATGAGGACTCCTGACCTCTGGAAAATGAATTAGGTTCACCTCCTCATTTAACACTGCTAATGACTACATGTCAAGTGGAAACAATTAGCTGTCATAATCAATCTGAGCTGGCTTCATTTCCAGAAACAAGATTCTTATCTTTGATTACAAACTCTGTAAGTTGAGTGGACCCAATTATTAATAAAAGAACCCTAATAAATGCTTTGTTTTCCTAATCACTACAACAACAAAAGCCCAGCCCAACAAATTGAAAAAGAATTATTTTTAAATTAAGTCAACATCCTAAATCTACAAATCTGTCAGCCTGCTGGCTTAACATCTAATCTGGGAATTTATTTTACTTGCTTTATTTTAGTCATAATTCTAATTCACCTTTATTTGCAACAACAAAGTCGATTTCACTCCTAGACTACTGAACCCGTCACTCATTAAATTCTAGAAAGCATCAGAGTTATCATGAAAACCTCACTGGGAAATCCATATGTCTTCGTGATGAATAACACACTATTGCATACTGTCACTGTGCACTTGGTTTAACGTCCAGAAAATGCCCAGATGTTTCAATCTCCAACTTCTCTACAGAGCAGTTTAGCCTTCGGTGCGTGTGGAGCAGCCTCTGCTCTCATAACACTAGTTAATCTGCAACGCTGTCAAACATGTCACACGACCCGTGAATCATTGTCTTTTGCAGAAATTGCTTAAAGCCCCAAAGCACCGCTCACAGCAGACAGCTGCACAGAGCACCCTGCACCCACAGCCAGCCTCTTCCCACTGCGGGCTTCTATAAATCATCTTTAAGATAATCCAAGGGCCTGAGTGAACGCTTCAATAAAGATAAAAGGAAAAAGAAAAATTTGTCAAAAACAAATTGGTTGTCTTTCAAGCAGACACCTTTTTGGCAGTTTATTTTTTTCCCTGAGACACCCTTTTCTTAAGCAACCAGTGGAACTCTCTTCATCTAAACAATCTGGAATTTCTAAAGAATGTTGTTTTTGCATAGTTAATATTTTCACATTTTTCTCCCCCTCTTTGGTCTTTCCCAGTATAATCTAATCCTTTGCACCTGCAAAAGCTCCACAGACTGCTGACTGCCAAGAATCCACCACACGATCCTGCCTCCAGGACCAGAGGGCCTGTGTTTAAGGAGAAAGAAAAATACAAGTTATTAAATATTTGAATTTATCGGAACCTCCTCTGGGTTAGCTCTGGGGATGGGAACTTAAGTGAGAAGCTATTTTGAGGACATTCCTCACTGATGACATAAGTGATTTTCCCAAGGACTTAACTGCTTTCTAAAATAAGACAAATGACAGTAATAGCTACATTCGTGTGCTCGAAGGAAACTCGTGTCAGGGGCAGAGTTTGATATACACACACATTTGTGTGTGTGCCTACAGATTAAAATAAAGGTCTACTTTTTTAAAAAAAGATTTATTTATTTATTCATACAGAACTGGGATACAGGCCAGAGATGTGGAGGGTGAGAGGATTCACCAGAGACAGAGTGGGCAGCAGAACAGGCAGATCGATGAAGTACACTGCTGAGGGGAGCAGCGGGCAGGCAGGAGAGGTCTGCCACACCATGTGGATCTCCTCCGAGGCAGGCAGGGATCGAACTCATGCGGAAGTGGCTTAAGCCTCTTAGTGCTGTGCTTTAACCTACTGCGCCACCAGGGAGGGCCTAAAGGTCTACTTTTAAGACAATGTAACATCCTCAATATTTCTCACATTACTCTCTGCCTATAAATACCATACTTTACGTATTACTCCAGAGTGGTGTACACCAAATGTCTCAGTTCTTTATTCACTTAGCCTTCTTGAGCATGTCTGCTGGATGCTACTTTTGTTAACTATCTATTTAAATTTTGTCAAAAGCACTTTCTTTACTGTGCCTTTAGTATGCTGAGGAGCACACAAATAAGCACATGTACTGACTTTCAAACTAGGCAAAATAATAGCAGGGACATGCTGGCATGCTCTAGTAGATCTAGTAGATCACAAGGTACAACCGCATCAGTAAGCAGCGCTCTCACAGGTGCTGAGCTAAGCTCTGGGTCCCAATACACAGTTCTCACAACCACCCTGAAAGTTGTTATCCCACATTACCCAGGCCTCCCAAATGCAGACAGAGCCGGCATTCTTCTTTTTCTTTAGTTTTGTTGAAGTATAATTGATATCCAAATAACTAAACATATTAAAATACACAATTTGGTAAATACTGCCAGATATGCACAGGCACATAGCCCACAGCCACGATTAAGTCAGTGAACACACAGACCACTCTTCAACACCTCCTAAACCATCTGATCTGTCATTCTAGCTTTACTTCCTTTATCTAGAATTTTAAATAAAAGCAATTAGACCTTGGCACCGTGCTAAACCCAGGAGGTGAAGGGAGACGGCTCAGCTCAGTGAC
The DNA here is from genome assembly GCF_000260355.1 of Condylura cristata. Classification (NCBI taxonomy): domain Eukaryota; kingdom Metazoa; phylum Chordata; class Mammalia; order Eulipotyphla; family Talpidae; genus Condylura; species Condylura cristata. The sequence continues at coordinate 48,597,283 of NW_004567105.1, forward strand.
TGCATATCTGACCCGCAACTCCTGGGTACAGGGGAAAAACCGCTGAAACTGCAGTCCCCATTGGGAGCACCTGGGCGCCACACAAAGCCTCTGATCAGCTCGACCAGCTCAGGAACCGGCAAGATGGTGGCAGAATATAGACACCTAGATGACTACATCCAAACGTGCACGGGATTATATAAAAACGGACTATAGACTTACATGCTATGAGTTTCAACCCAAATGAGAACGCCCTGGACTCACTAGAAGGAAAAAAACTGAGGGAAAACCAGCGATTGTGGAGTTCCCATAAGGAAGCCGCACAGGAAGGATTAGCTGAACCCTGCAACGCTGATACGGGAACCCCAGCGGCTTCCTACTTGTTCGGCTCCTTTAAAAATCTAGGCGCCCAGAAGCCAGGAAGTGCTGTAGAGGAAAGCTGCCTGCAGCAGCAGCTACAGCTAATAGGCAGCCTTTTGTCCCAGCCCTGCTACAACCCTGGAGATAAACTGAGACAATTCAGCTAGGGAGAGGAAACCAAACTGTGGGAAAAGGCTGCAGCTAGGAACCAGAGACCCGAGGATACGTGTTGCTGACCTTTGCCCCAGCAGCCCCGACAAAGCCCTGGATATAAACTGAGACAATACAGCTAGGTAGGTGAGTGGATCCCAAGCTGCGGGAGGGGGTGGGGGGTGGGGGGAACAGAGACGGACCCAACCCCAGGATAATGCAGCAATTTTTTTTTTTAAAGATTTATTTATTTGTGCATACAGAACTGGGGTACAGGCCAGAGGCTCAGGGGC
>NW_004567105.1:48598270-48599807 GCF_000260355.1 Condylura cristata
TTTAACCCGCTGCGCCACCAGGGAGGGCCTAATGCAGCAATTTTAACAATCTTGCATGGGCACATTCAACATAGAGAGGCCCTAGGAAGTGCCTCAAACGGTGATACTTGCTTAGGGGTTTACCTGCTTACCACATCTACCGATAAAAACTGTGGTAAAACCCTGGAGTTAAGGAGATACAGCTGGGCTCTGTGAAAGGACCTCAGGCAGTGGGGAGGCACTGCTCAGGGAAGGACTATTTGGACTAAACAAAAAGAGCCCTGAAAGCTCAGAGGGAGGACTTGTAGCCTGCTCAGCAGGGAGGATTTCAGCCCCCTGGCACTCCCCTGAACTCCTGTGGGGAGGGGGCGATCCCACCCCCACAACAGAGGCCCAAAGACTTCAGAGCCAGAAAAGCTCACAGTACTTAGAGTATAAACAAAGCCAGCTACCCACTCAGCCAAAGGCCCAGCTTCAGGGAGACTTACAACACTCCTAATTCATCATAACCACCACAGGCACACCGAGCATAGAGGGAACCTGGGACATCAGAAGGCTACAAAGATCAACAGACACCTTCCAGAAACACAGCCTCAACGTGTTACTAGAAGAGGCTGAACAACACAAGAGACCGCTGTTTCCAGCTGAGAGGACAGACAAAATTACACACAGTGGGGACTGGGAAAAATAACACAGCCAGAATACCCTCCACAACTGAAGTGTCTGGAAGTCCCTCATCTATTCCAGAAAGAACATCCAAAAAAAAAAAAAAAATAGCAACACCGTATCCCAGCGAATAGAATAAAAAGTATTAGAAAATACACAACAGGGAAAAGAAGACAAACAAATATTCAAGCAAGTCCACAGGGGGCAAATTCAACAAAAAAAAAATCAGTCAAGAGAAGCCAAAGAAATAGAAGAACTGTTCAACCTACCAGATAAAGAATTCAGAATCATCATGATAAACCAACAAAATGAAATGAGGCAAGCCATCCAGGAGTTGAAGAATGCAAACAAGGAAATGAATGAAAGAAATGAAAAAAAATATGAGACAAGCAATCAGCGAACTGAAGAAAGAAAATGAGACATTAAAAAAGGAAACAGAAGAAATGCAGGCGATGAAAAGGCCACTAGAAAAGATAAAGAATGCTGGGAAAAGTTATTAAAACAGAATAGATGAAATGGAAGAACGAATCAGCACCCTTGAAGACACAGAAACAAAGAAAATTTAAAAAGAAAAAGTAAAAAGGAAAAGGAATGAAGAAACACTTCAAGAGCTATCTGATACCATTAGGAAAGGAAATATCAGAATTATAGGTATCCTAGAAGGCGAAGAGAAAGGCCAAGGAATAGAGAAAATATTCACAGAGATAATAGAAGAGAACTTCCCTAATTTGAGAGATGAAAGTAGATATCCAAGAAGCAAGAAGAACCCCAAACTACCATGAGAGGAGAAGAACAGACAGACATATCATAATAAAAATTCCAAGATTGCAAGATAAAGAAAAGATAATGAGAATGACAAGAGGGAAGAAACAAATAACCTACAAAGGGAAAC
>NW_004567105.1:48604815-48613608 GCF_000260355.1 Condylura cristata
AATCAAGTAAGGAACTTAGGTGGCAAACACAGACCATGATAGAAATAACATTTATGGCAGCAACCACAGTAGAAACATACAAATTTAACTATGATCCAGCCATTAAACACATTACAGACATTAACTCACTAACTCCATGACCTTATGACAATCTCCTGAAGAAGAGAGGAGGAATATACCATTGTAAGTCTCATTTTGAATACACGGAAGTTGAGGCTCAGAAAAGTAACCTGCTAGTGTTTAAACTGGCGATTAGCTGCATAACCAGAATCTGAATGAATCTGATATGGAGTATAAAACACTTGGATATGGACCCATCGATTACAGCTGTCTTGACAGGAAATAAAGTGGTACTTAGAAGACACTTTATTTTCACTTAGAGATCATAATTTTTACTGGAATGAAGTTAAAATATCTAAGTGAATGAACAAGCTATGTCAATGCCCCAAACAATTTGCTTTATGAGCTTGTCATTTTGTATTAAATTAAAAAGTAAAACAGAGACCAAGCTAAAAACATGGTTACAAATGATTCATTTGGGAACAAACTTAAATTCTTTAAACCACCACCAGCTGGTTAAAAAAAAAAAAAGTACTGTAAATTAGTTATTATTCTGAAATTTAATCTTTGCTTACAGAACAGAGGATCAGATGACCCAGGACCATTAACAACCTGACTGGAAAAACAGGAAAGGCTACTGACAAAAGTGTAATATTATTTATGACTTAAATAATTTAAGACTAGCTTGGATAATAAAATAAAAACAGTAGTATAGACAACATAAATACTATTGACATTATCAGCTATTATTTACTAGGCACCAAGCACTATGCAAAGGATTTAATAATTTCATTTGTCATTTCTTTCCCTATATAGAGGTAACAGAGGTTTATAACATTAAATCTGATTCAGGGACAATTTTACATTTCTCAAGTAACTTTGCAAAGAATGTTTTATGTCCACAAATGCAGGTGTGGGGCAGGTGCTAAGGATCTGAAGTAACTTGCCTGAGGTCATGCAGATAGTAAGTGGGAAAGCTACATCTGGTGATTTGGCTCCCTCAAGAGCTAAGAGTCTGGTAGACAGAATGGTAAGGATGGAATATTACTACTACTCACTGCCACCATGCACAACTCAACTTAGAGTAGGTTCTATTATAACATGAGAACCATTAAAGAAAATATGTTGATGTCACTCAAGGTTGTTTAAATATTATGTGGGTTACTAGTAGTATACTCTTTCATGTAACTATCTGAACATGAAACATCTTGAAAACGACATAATTTCTCAACCCAAATAAGTACCATTATTTAGTACCACGCCACAGAGCTGTAGTGATCGTTTCTGTGAAAAGTAGGCAAATGACAAGGTAGGGCGGGAAGAAGCGACAGAAAGGGGCCCCTGACCTGGTATTTGCTTATTGATCCAAATTCAATACCCTGTTTTCCTACTTTTTCAAGTAAATAATGACATTTTCTAACCAATCCATGCACATTTATTTATATTTCACGTGAGTGAGAAATTTCAAGTTTAAGTAATGAGACTGGCTGTTCTTGCCTTCACTTCTGTGGCTGTTCTTAAGTTAAATGTCCTTTAATACAGATTGACTAGAAAATATTTCTAGTAGTGTAAAACAGGAATGGTTACTTTGAAAAAAAATTAGGCTTTACTAAAAAGGTAACAAAACAACAGAATTCCCATACACCCTTCACTCAGTTTCCCCTATCACTCCTGTCTTACCTAGCTACAATGACCAAACGGGGATTATGACTGGTACCATACTGACTCAGCTTCAGCCCTTAACTGAGTCTCACCATTCACATAGCTTAAGTTATGTAATTTTTAAATAGCAGTCTGATTTTTCCAAATAATGAAAATTGTAATGTCCATTTAGGATATTAAAAGAATCCTGAACACTCGGTGGTATCATTACAAAAGCAACCAAGTTGTTCTAATTTCCCAAGTCATTCTTCACTCATTGCTCAAGGTAATCAGAAAAAGAACAGCATGGCAAAATCCAACTCATGGGGAGCAGCTATCAGTACCAGCAATAATTTGCAGGCTACAGAGCAAACATCAGGCACAGTACTACGGAAGGGCTAGGAGTCCATGGCCAGGCCAGGTGTCCACAAGGGCAGCAGGAGGAGAAGCTTGAGTTTTTCACTTCGAAAGACCCACTTGTATAGGCCAAGCACTACTGCCCTATGAATAACCAACTGAAAGTAAAGTGTTTGGCTATAATATAAAGAAATTTAAAATTTGGGACTTCAGCTGCTCAAAAGTTGTCATGAGGCTTCTCTTCTTGCCAGATTATGACTGTTTGCCACATGTTTTCATTGTATGAGGATAGGTACATGTTAAGAATGACCTACTCAATTTCAATGAATAACATCAGACAATAAGGCAAATATTTAAGACAACAGAAAAGTCAGTCCTCTGTGTACATTTTGTTTTAGTTCTACTGTTTTGCTTGATTGAGATACTTAGATGCTTGCCTGATAGATACAGTGGTAGAGCTATGAATTTCTAAGAAAGTCTTTAATGAATAATTATGCTGATGATAGGGAAAGAAATTCATTTATTATTCTTGAGCAAAACCAAGATAGGCTCAAATGCTATTTGCTAATACTTAGGTTTTATAGTTAGATTGGGGGGAGTACATTTATTCTGACTGAGCCTTCTCTGAGTTTCCTGGAAACTTTCATAGTTTGAACTCTAGACAAAAGGTGTCAACAAAATCTTAACATATCTGGGTAAGTTACAGTAAAACAAATTATTTTAATTGATGTTCATGATGTGGATTGTGAGTCAACAAGGCAAGGTGACTATTTTAATACTTTTACTTCCAAAGGCACACCTGGTTTGCTATAATTAAATATGGAAAAATCTTTGAAGAAATTATCAAAAATGGCTAAAATGAAAGAAATGACAGCACTATAAGCCCCATTTATTTGGCAACAGATACAATGACTAATCTTTATTCTTAACAGCATTAAAATATATATATCAATAAAGAGTCACTGGTTTTCATGAACCTTCAAGTGTGCTCACATCTCACCCTTGCTTCTGTAGGACAGGGAACTCATTCTCTTCAGTTTTGGAACTCACTCCTTTGCACGACCCCTTCTAGAGAGAGAGCAGGCAAATATCTGACAACCTAAATGAATGCCTATAATATACGTCATGTTTGGTCATTTTATCCTTGTGTAAAGAATGGGAGAAGACCTGAGTGGGCCAAACAACAAATTCTCCTTCTTGGCTATGAGAGAACCATATAAATCAGGAAAAGCATAAAGGTTCCACCTTGAGATTAACTGCCCTTAACAGAACACGGCTTTTTGGTGAGCTGTGCTAACATGAACCTCAGGTTTGCTTAGGTTTAGCTGAAATGAGGTCTACAATCAGGTGGTCATTCCTGAGGAGACAGGTATTTTTTACCTCCATTTAAAAAGGAGATTATATAAGAAAATATAGAGATGGCCCTTGAAACCAAATACTGGCAGTGTTTTACATGGAAATGAATTGAGAATTGCTACAGGCATTTTGTAAAAGACCTTCTTAAAAGATAAGGGTATTTAAAAATCTAAAATGTGGCAAACCCTTTTTTCTTACATTTTGTCTCAGCCAAAGAAGGCCAGTAAGACTCATCCAAGGCATCTTTTATCTGATTGATCATGTTTCTCTGATTTTTATCACCAATTTACTTAAGTAGGAGAGAAATGCCTTTAAGGGAAGATAAAAGAAGAAACTGGTCTGCTTTGTACTGTTTCTAGAGAACTCTAATCCACTATCCCTATGTAGTGGCACTCACGAGGCAATGATCAATCTTACCTGCAGATGGCAGTACCACGACCTGATGATATGCCATCTATTTGCTCTTCACCATTCTGCCTACCCAGGCAGCCAGGAACACAGGTCTAAGTGAGAAGCAAGGAGAGGAATCGCACCCTGTCCACTCATTCTCTGAGGCCTTTGCTGTACATGCCATTTCTTCCCTTTAATTTTCTCTGTCATATTTTTTCAACATTTTGTTTAATTGATGGAATCTCCCTAAACAGTCAGACAAATTTTTATTTTTCCAATTCTCCTATCCCTCATATGGACCCTTCTTTCTCGCTCTCCTTTGGTGGCTCTAGAAAGTAGAAAATATAATCCATTGCTTTTAAAAATTGAAAAGGTACTGTGAAAATCTTGTTTCTTTTTCTCTTTGCACAAAGTATGCCACATTTTTCAGGATACAAATGAAGAATGCTAATGTTCTTAAAGTTTTTAAATTGTTAAAAGATGCCTGTTTCGGCCCTCCCTGGTGGCGCAGCGGGTTAAAGCACTGCACTGAGAAGCTAAACCCACTTCTGCATGAGTTGGGTCCACGCCTGCCCCGGAGGTGACCACATGGCGTGGCAAACCTCTCCTGACCCGCCCGCTGCTCCCCTCAGCAGTGTACTTCATGGATCTGCCTGTTCTGCTCCCTGCTCTGTCTCTAGTGAAGCCTCTCGCCGCCCCTGAGTCTCTGGCCTGTACCCCAGTTTTGTATGTACAAATAAATAAATCTTTAAAAAAAAAAAAAGATGCCTGTTTCATTAGCAATGTGATTTTGCTAAAATCAGAATCAGCCATTTAGGCTGCCTTTACTGGCCATCTGGGCATATAAAAAGTACTCTGCTCTTATTTTTCAGGTGTTTCCTTCCATACTGACCTGTTATAATGAATTGAGGGTACAGCTTAGTGTGGTAAAAGTCATATACACACAAACCTGTTTTACTCTGTTATCATTTCCGTCTCAAGCTTTAACACACATTAATAAGAATCAATATTCTAACCAAACAAGTCTGTGCAGACACCAGATTCTCCCATCTCTGAAACGATGTATGTGGCGACCATGAAGCTGTGAGCAACTTCTAAATTCCTACTATTTTGTTTATATTACCAAAAGTATGGGAACACTTTATTGTGGGTAAAGGTAGTGGTAGACATTTTAACTATTATGAGAATAAGAATCAACAGCTAAAAGGTTATATTCTTCAACTTGAATAAAAAAATAACTTTTAAATAAAATACTGGCTACTTAAAATATTTATAGAGGATAAATAAAAAAATGAGTAATTATTTCATGCGTTTTATTGTAACTGAAATGCTAATCCATTTACCTCGATCTCTATTGTAAAGTTACGACTTTATCTTAGAAAATCATTAGCATAAGATGATGCTCTCACATGGTCCAATGCATATTTTCATTTTATTTCAAACACTGCATCTGAAAGTATAGCCTGCATTTCTTCTACTTACTATTTTACAACTTTGTAACCCTCGTGGCTTTCACAAAAACTATATAGATCTGGCTCATTCTTAACAATTCCCTACTTTGCACTAGAAAATGATGTTCCCTATTCAAACAGAAAAAAATACATTCTTACAAGTCATTTTACTTTTTCAAAATATGTTTACTATTTATCTAAAAACCCATTAAAAGTATATCTATGCTGGGCCCTCCCTGGTGGCACAGAGGGTTAAAGCACAGCACAAAAAAGCTTAAGCCACTTCCGCATGAGTTCGATCCCGGCCTGCCCTGGAGGAGATCCACAGGGCCAGGCAGACCTTTCCTGGCCCGCCCACTGCTCCCCTCAGCAGTGTACTTCATTGATCTGTCTGTTCTGCACCCCACTCTGTCTCTGGTGAATCCTCTCACCCTCCACATCTCTGGCCTGTACCCCAGTTCTGTATGAATAAATAAATCTTAAAAAAAAAGTATATCTATGCTATAACCATATGAGCATACTTCTAAAAGAAACTAATTTAATAGTTACGTACACAATTATCCAACTTTACGTTGAACTAGAAGAAAGAAAGAATGCTAACCTTCAAACAACTAGCAAATAGAACACTTGCTTTGTAAAAGACAGAACTATTTAAAGCATGTAAATGTAAATATAAACAACCAAGAGAGATTCTTCCTCTAATATGCAAATCCTGTGAGGAAGTAAACATGAACATATGGAAGATGTAGTTTGACTCCACTCATCACCAAAAACCACCCCCAAAGTTAGTCACTGGGAGCTCTTTAAATGAGAGCTGTTGAATCCCTGCCCAAGTGCAGCACAATAAGGGATTTTTGTGAGTGCAGTATTATGAAATACGGTAGCCACTGCTGTTAAGTTTTATGTCACCTTGCTAAGGAATCAACACCATCTACAGAAATGCCTTAAATAAGCTCATTTATAAAATATGACTTCCAATTTCTAACAACTTTTATGTATCTAAAAAAGCACAAACATTACTGAACACATGATGCAGTAGAGTCAGATACCTGAGTTCAGTGGCTGGCTGAACCCCTCACTGCTGAATATTTTTCTGCAAGCTGACTTGGATTTGTTATAGGGGTCAGGCCACCAGGGCCTCCATTTTGTAGGTCCCAATAAATTAATTCACTTTATCATCTATAAATGGAAGAGGTCAAGGCTTACAACGAATGGCTAAATATCAATCAGTGATACAAACATTAGGTAAGGGTAAATCTCCAGGGCCTACACTGGAAGACCTTAAGGAGGACACAAAAACTGAACTGGTTTTGAAAGATGCTAGTATTTGGATCCATGAAAGCACATTTCAGTAGAGAACATAGCTCAGGAATGCACGCTGGCTGGAAGAAAAGGGTTTCTCTAGAACAGTGTGAGGTGAGAACTAGAAATACCAGTTAACAAAACAGTGTAGACATCCTTGAAAACCAACAACAGGCCCTTCCCCTGGAGGTAACCACATGGCGTGGCAGACCTCTCCTGACCCGCCTGCTGCTCTCCTCAGCAGTGTAGTTTATCGATCTGCCTGTTCTGCTCCCCACTCTGTCTCTGGTGAAGCCTCTCGCCACCCCTGAGCCTCTGGCCTGTACACCAGTTCTGTATGCACAAATAAATCTTTAAAAAAAAGAAAAAGAAAACCAACAACAGCACATTTTAGAGGATAATAAAGCTAACAGTATCACTTTGAAGATATGCCTAAGACTCACACCAATGAATGTATAGGATAGCTGAGAAAATAAACTGTTAGAACTTAGTCCAAGTATGAGTTAATAAAACAGAGAAGAATGAGAGACCTCAGGTTCCATAAAGTCAGACATACAAACTCAGGAAGTGATGTGATAAGGAGAAAGAGAGTCAAATTTTAATGTGGCGTCTGAGTCCAGATGGTCAAGAGAGAATAGCATCAGCATAATTAACAGGAGTCAGGGAGGCAGCAGGAGGAAGTCTTTTTAAGTAAGGTGACCACCTTGGCTTTTGGACAGAGTAAATTTAAGCTGAGAATATTTACACCTACCTCTAGACCTGCACTCCTTTGCATAACAGGAATGAAATATGTATTGAGAAAAATACTCTTAAGTAGCATTGCCCACATACATGTAATAGAGAAACCCTTCCAGACCATGCAATCTCTCTGTAGTTACAAAAGTTAATTAAAATGGATAAAATCATCGACACAAAAATAAAAGAAGTGCCAAAAATTGTCTGCAAAGCACTGTGACTGCACTTTGGGATGTTTATAAAACATTATTATATAAAAGTATGTCTAACACCATTTATTCCTAAGAGAACTGCTAATCAAAACCACAATGAGATACCACTACATAACTACTAGAATTATTAGATCACAAATTATTAAAAAAAAAAAAAAACTAACAAAAAAACCCATGTCTAGTAAAGACATGGATGCAGGCCTCTCACTATGGCCCGAGTGCAGTATGGAAAAGCCACTATGCAAAAACATTTTGACAGTTTCTTATCAAAATATACTTTCCCTCCACAGCAGAAACCCCTTTTCTAGGTAGCTAGCCAAAAGAAACAATGTGTCCACACAAATACCTATGTGGAAGTATTATAGCAGCTATATTCATAATCTCAAAACCTGGAAGCAAGTCAAATGTAGTAAATGGATAAACAAATGGCAGAATGCCCACACAATGCAATACTTCCTGGTGACAAAAAGGAACAAACTGCTGGTAGTCTCAAAAATACTGTACTGAGTCAAAGAAGCCAGGCACAAAATGTTACATAGTATGTAATTCTATTTATGTAACATGCTGGGAAAAGGAAAACCACCTTCTATTCTATATTTTGGTTATAAAAGTTACATTTGTCAAAACTCACTGAAAATCATGCATATCAAGAATGAACTTTACTGCATGCAAATTATTCCTCAATAAATTTAACTTTAAAATAAACTGTAGCACTTTAACATTTGCTCAAAAAAACTGTTAAAGCTTAACACTTATCTATGATGACTCTGAAAAATTCTAGACATTTCATAAGTAGCTAGAATACCACAAGTGCCCTTAATACCAAAAGATATAAACCCCATGATTTTCCCCTCTTTGGGTCTCAAAACATTTCTATGCAGCAATATGGCATAAGGATGTTAGAGAGTGTGCAGGGGCCGTGTGAATGCGGGTTATTGAGACACTAATAAAGTGAGTCTTGTTTATGGACAGCTGTTGATTTCATTGTTCTTTTGTCACACACAAAAAAAGGAGAGCTCTTATGCTCATGGAATTTGACCTTCTCATTGGATAGCTGTTACATCATGCCCAGAAACACTGCCTGAATCTCACCATGTACCAGAGAAAATTGTAAAAATAAAAACAAACCAAACAATCATGAAAGACCCTCAAATTACATTAAATAAAATACATTAAAATCAGATCACTTAAGAGAAGCATTTCTCAATACTGAATATTCCAGCTTATTTTTTATAAGCGGAATGGTTTGCCTGATCTTACTATTCTTAGTATAGTAACTTCAGCAGGGT
>NW_004567105.1:48613773-48640104 GCF_000260355.1 Condylura cristata
TTTACAATTTGTTCAGTTATAAACCATTTTTACATGAACAAACACCCACAAAATTCATATGAACCACAATTTTCAAAATCTTGCACAAAAGGATAAAAATTTCAGTATCTCTGCATGTTTTAAACATATATTTTTAGAAATGTATTTAGTAGCTAGTTTTCAAGTAGATGCATGGCTGTCATTGAGGCGACTCCTAACTCCTCACACCCTGCTCATCCTCCCAGGGGTCCAAGGCCTGGCCAGGCAAGCAGTGGAGACAAGAGGCAGAGTCAGACCTCATACCGGGATATTCATCTCTACATGTGAGCAGGGAACACTGATCTTTCAAGCCTCTGACATTCAGGTTCTTTCACTTTCTTTCCATTTACCTGCACTACTACTTCTTTAACACACACACACACACACACACACACACACACACTCTTAGACACAGAAATAAAACCCAAGTAGTTGATAAAGAACAGCACTAAAGAAGTGAAATGAGTTTTTCTTAATATCTATGAATTTCAATTCTGCCTGCTATGGTGATTTCCCAGTACAAAGGCATCTGAACAAGTTTAAGACAGAATCACATGCAAAAAAATAAAAAAATTCAATTGTTAATAACTGAGTTTTTAAACTGCTAGTCAATGTCATATTCTATTCCACAATGCAACTGTCAAGTATTTGTAATAATTACTAAAACAGTATATGAAGACTGGAAAACTTACCTTTAAGGATTCCCATAATGGAAACTGGACCAATGAGAAAGGTATCTGAAGGAGGGGGGGAAAAAGTCAAATAAATTAGACAAAAGATTAGTATGGCAAACATTACTTATTGGAGACATTTTTCATTTTAAGCTTATGTACATAATAAAGTTAATAGTAAATAAACATATAAGCACAACCTATCTAGAGTTTAGGAGGAGTTAAACTGTAACTACCTATACAATTCTACTAACTCTGAGCCCAATATATACAAAATGATGCGCTGAAGCCCATTTGAAAGGGCAGCACAATATGCTTCTTCTATGGGAAGTATAGATAAGGTGTGTAGGGGGTGGGGAATGAAAAAAAAAATGAAAGGAGAGTGAGAGAAGTAGAGAGAGAAAGGGATAGAAAGAATTAGACAGGTGAGGAAAAAGGAAAAGACAGAGTCACAAGTGTAAGCTGAGAAACAGGGTAGAGCAGAACAACCAACTTGAGTATGGGAAGTCCAGACCCTGTTAGGGTCAGAGGAGGGCAAGACTGAACAGAGCAGCTGGATTCAATGTTTGGCCTGTACACACAGCAGTCAGGGAGAAGAGTAATCTGCAGTAGTGAAGAAGTGGCAAAGACTGTCACTACACTTAAACATTTACAGTTAGGTCTCTAACTGTAAGAGCCAGAATTACCCACCACACCACATGTGTCAAACACCATGTTAGTAAGCACTTCACAAATTTCATTTCATTAAATCCTCACACAACATCCCCACATGACAACTAGATATTGTCCCAATTCACAGATGAGAAGACTAAAGTTTCAAGAAGACCTATGGTACTCAGTTAGGAAATAAGAGCCCAGACTATCTCCCTCCAGAACCTGTCAAATCTACCCAAATCATCTAAATGCATTTATCTGCATGGGAATCCACCCAATGAAGTACAATCTATTTGCTATGCGATAGGGCCAGGGATGTCACTGCTCACCAACAGGCCATGGGCCCAGTGTTGTTATTCTATATTCTCTTCAGCTATAAGTGAAGCCAAAGTGTGAACTTTGAACATTATCAATACAAATATATTGTTACAATATGAAAGACCATGATTTTATAGGAATAATTAATATTTATTGTCTCATAAATTAAAAGGCATCAAATTACTTTTGCAACACTTATATTTAATCACTAATGAAGTCTAGAATCATCTGTCTTACTTTGCTTAAGTAAATGATGGCCCTAAGCTTGACAGCAGTCACAGAAAGAAAATGTCTTCCATTCAGATTAGAATGGTAGCGATGAAAAGAAAATACCAGTGTCAGTGGATTAGTTAAGACAACTAAAATCTCAGAGAAGTTTGTGATTTTCCTAAATAAACTCTCCCCCACCAAGAATGCCAAAGTATCATAACAGGAGACAAATTTAGTTGTGTATGTTTGTGTGTTTGGTTTGTTATTGTCACCAAGATGTGAATGCATCTGTCACTGCCTACTCTGAAACTAAAGTGCTGCATTTCCAATTAGATTATTAACCCTCCCTAAGCCCCCTGACTATAACAGTTTTCCAAAACTTTCCTAAGTTTTAAAAATTTATATGTAACAAAATATTTTAAAGAACAGTGGTTTATAGATGATTTTAATTTTTTCTTTGTACTCTCCCCTCCCAAATGTAAACATATCACATTTTAACAAGAATGAAAATATTTCACATTTACAAGAAAAGAAAGGGATTTATTAGCTCATTGTAATGTTCCATATTAGCATTCTTTATTTCTTGATTAAAATAATCCATAAAATTACATTATACACTAGCTATACTTTTTTGGGTACTTAATAAATATTAAATTTTGAATCCTCTAGATTCATTTGCCCATTTTCCTCTATTAAAAGCTATTCATTAAATCATTCTTTCAACTTGAAGAAGTAATTTAAAAATCACACATTTGGAATGGCCGAACTATTCCACTGGGTATTTATTTAAAAAGTGAGCCGACAGTAAATTCCAACTTTACTCTCTAAAACAAGATTAACTGATGGCCTAATGTAATTAAATGTGCTGTAAATGCTTGAATAATTAAATTGGTTTCTAGTAGTGAAATATCATGCATAAGATAAACGACTGATGTGTAAAAAAATTTCAAACATTCTTCCAATCAAAATCATACTGCAAGCTTGTCCTTTCCACTATGAAGACAAACAATGAAAATGTGCCCCACACATGTAAAAGCAGCACTGCCACCAAAGAAGGCTTCACAGCTAGAACAAATACTTCTTCCAACTTCCACAGAACATGGGCCTGTTGGAAAGCTAGCAGCCTCCCCGTTTCTGCTCTGGGGTTACATAACAGCGATGTTTCTTCAAAACATGGGATTTTAAAACCCCAAACAGATGTAAGCTGTTATTCTAAAATGTTTTATAGATGAAGAAAATGAATAGCTGCACTCAGAGGTCTTATATTCCAAAACACAACATACCCATTTTATTGCATGAAAGTTACAAAATGGCTCACTGTTGTGACCTTTTTAATGCCTCTATTTAAGATGTTTTGTTTGAATAAGGTTGTTAAGATCCAGGGCAATAATAAGTGAGTGGCAGTAAACCCAGCTACCATCAAAGAGGCAGATGTAGGGGGGAAACCTGCTAAAATTCAACATGGATTCCACTCAGTAGTAAACACATCAATGATTCTATGTAAGAATGCATGTGAGGATCCTAGTGCAGTAGACAAAATGAAACACGAATGTGGTAAACCTGGGAAGGAACTGTTGAGCATTACTAATGAAATAAAGACTGTGCAAAATTATATGATGTACCTGCCTTACCTGTCTATTGGACTAAATTTCCCTTGAAGTCAAGCAATGCTTATAAATCTGTAATCATACTCTTGAGGTCCTTTGTTTAAAAATAAATAAAGTGACTCTTAACTAAGAAGATATGAAGCTGTGATTTCTAAGGATATCAGTAAGCTCTAAATTGGAAATATAATAGAAATAGCACATTATAATTCCTGCACATTTTTTAGAAATAAGACGAGCATAAACGCCAATGAACACAATACTAACATAAGTGATCTAAGAAGCCTAAGAAATAAAAAAATGCATTTTAAAAGCTGTGAAGGCTGATACTTGGCAGAAAAAACCCAAATTCTTGAGTAATAAGACCAAAAAAAAAGACTATTTGCTAAGACCCAAAGTAGATGGGATTTGCAGAACAGCACAAAACTTGAAGACTCACATGGAACACAGAGTAGACCCAGGGCTGACCCATCCTAATATCCAAGGGATCCTACAAATGATCCTCTCTTTGTTTGATGTATGAAAATATCAAAATTTCTGTGCAATATCAAAATTTAGAGTTTTCCATTCTATTGTCACACTGATAATTCAGTCAAGCTCTCCTTAAATACTCTGCCTTTCCCTATTCAACCCCAGTATTAAGGAAGGGCAAATAAAACTGAAGTTTTTAAAATCCTTTTGCCTAAAGTGACTACTGTTCATTAAGAAAAAATGAGAGCTGGTCTGTTAACATCTGACATATCAGTAAATAATTTCAACAATAAATGCATACTGACTTGATTTAACAACTGTCATCCATTTATGCACATCATACATACATAAAAGAAAGAATATATACCTAATAAAGGAAATTAACCCAAAGTAGGCAAAGCTGACAGTGAATTACTTCTTAGGTTTGCAAGATATAAAAATTACTAAAATATCTTTCCAAATAAAGCACAAATTGAACATAGTATCAAATCTAATACAGAAAAGGAGATAAAAGTTAGCAGTTTGCTTTTTAAGTATTGAGTCTCAAAGAAATCATAAGGATAACACCAACTGCTATCTCATTGTACTAGATACAAGAAGTCTTTAGTAAGTGCTATCACCAAAAACAATGATTAGATTTTCTCTCTACAGTCTCTAGAGTCATCACAGTAAGTATGTATGATCTAAAAAACTGGCTTATCAATTTACATGTTGATATGCCAGTTTTACAACTTTGTAACAACAGTCCCTCCTTTGTCTAAAGTACAAAAAAATTTGTTTCTCAAATGTATATGTATTTCACAACACATGATAAAATGCTTCTCAAAATAAAAATAGAAGAGAAATTCTTAATCTGACAAAGAATCACCACAAAAAAAATAAAGCTACTATCATTACTATTGGTGAATGACTATCCTTCCTTTCAGGCAATATTTAAGGCAAGAATGTTTTTTTTTCCCTCGCCATTTCTATTCAACATGGCACCAAAGATCCTAGTCAGTGAAATCAGACAAGAAAAAGAAAAACCACCAAAACTGGAAACAAGTAAAACTGTTCCTTTCACAAATTGCTCAACTAGTTGTATGCAAAACCCTAAATGTGGTTAAGGAAGGAAGTAATACATTCCTCTCAAATTGAATGCCTAAATACAAACAAATAAGAGAACAATTTTTTTTTCTTATAAAAAAAATTCTATTTTCAGCAGATTTAAAATAACACAAACTTTTAAGGAGTAACAAAAGGCATACTGGACTTCTCTACTGAAAATTACAGGGCATTTTTTAAAAACTCTAAAGAAGACTTAAGTAAATACAGAATATAATTTTAATAGACTGGAGGAATAGTCTAAAATAACAATTAGCCACCATTTATTTTAACACAACCCCAAAAAATTCCAGCAGACTCACCTTTCTTTAAATAAATAAATAAATAAATTGAAAAGCTAATTCTAAAAGCTACCTGAAAACAACAGGGACCTAGAATAGTCAAAATAACCCTTAAAAAAAAAAAGTTGGAAAACTAACATTATTTGATTTCAAGGATTACTATAAAGCTACAGAAATTAGTACAGAAACTAGGATATAGTTCTAAGGATGACAAAACAATGAAACAGGAGGTGGTATTGGGAAAAAAAAATATTTCCAATAAGTGGCACTGAAACAACTGAATAAAAATATTTGAGCCTTGCCCCCACCACTTAACTATATACAAAATTAATGCAGGATAATTCACTGACATAAACATATAAACTAAACCTAGAAAGCTCTAGAAGGAAATAGAGAAAAATAGCTTAGTGACCTGAAGTAGAGAGTTCTCAGAACATAGGAGGAATAACCATAAAAGTAAAAAAATGGCAAAATTAAGCTACACTAAATGATTAAAAATTCTGTTCATCCAAGTACACCATTAGAATATCCATCCAAATTGCAAGTGAAAAAAAAAATATCCATCCAAAAATTCATATGCAATATCCAGAGACACCAAATAGCCAACAATCAGAAACAAGACTGCCAACAATCTTGACAAAAACATATGAGAAAAATCTTCCTGACACTGGACTTGGTAATTACTTCTTAGATATAATAGCAAAAGCAAAGGCAACAAAAGCAAAACTAGGCAAATGAGACTAAGTCAAAATATAAAATTTCTATGCATCAAAAGTCAATCAACAGATTGAGAAGGCAACTAATGGAATGGGAGAAAGTATCTGCAAATCATACACCCAATAAAAGGTTGATATTAGTAAAATACACAAAGAACTTCAGCAGCGCAAATACAACAACAAAATGTGATTTTTACAAACAAAGGATATGAATAGACATGTCTCTAAAATAGATACACAAATATCCAACAAGCATATGAAAGATACTCAACATTAGAAATCATTAGGACATGCAAACTGAAACCACACTTCATACCCATCAGAAAACTACTATCCCAAAACAAAAACAGAAAGTAACAAGTATGCACTAGACTATGGAGATACTAGAACCTAGTGCACCTGGTGCAGTGCACTTGGAAACAGCATAGTGATTCCTCAAATTTTAAAAATAAAATTATCATATGACCTAGCAACTCCAATCTGTACATTATCTCCAAAAGAACTGGAGGCAAGATCTCAAGAGAGGTATTTATAAATTCACATCCATGGCAGCATTATTCACAAAGGCCAACCCAGTGTCGATTGATGGATAAAAAGATAAAGTAAAATGTGTAAATTACAGGACATGGAGTATTATTCAGCCCTTAAAAGGGAGATTCTGACACATACTCTAAAGCAGATACTAAGTGAAATAAGCTAGTTGCAAAAAAAAAAAAAAAAAAAGACTTACATACTTAATTAGAATAATGAAATTACAGAAACGAAAGGCAGAATGGTGGTTGCCAGGGGAATAGCTGAAGAGGGCAATGGGTATTGTTAATATCCATAGTTGCAGTTCTGTAAGAAGAAACACAACTGAGTTGTATGTGTAAAAATGACAAGGTAAATGTGTATTTTGCCAAAACTCTTTTTTGAGGTAATGTTAATAAAAACAAGCCACAGACTGAAAGGAAAAACTCACATATATGAGATTGAGCAAAAGAAGACAGATATCAAGAGTTTATCCTGTATGCTTCTATTTATATAAAGATTTAAGGACAGGCAAAACTAAATTGGAGAGTGGGCGCAGACTGGGATGAATTACGAGAGAACATTCTAGGGTTACAGAAACATTCAACAGAGGTATATGGGAGTGCATCCAGTCTTCAAAAATTCTCATCTATGATTTGGATATTTCAATGTATACAAATTTTATCTGCATGTTACACTATAAAAATACAACAGTAATTGGGGTGAAGAATGGTGATAAATAAAAGTAACAAATATTGATAACTTAAATAATGGTATGTACCATGGGCTTCACTATGGTATTCTTTTTATTTTACATTTTAAGTTTTCATTAACAAAAAATAGAGGTACAAATACAGCCTGACTACATTCTCATTATTTAAATTCATATAGAGAAGCTTAGGACATAAGGTTAAAGTGAAATCCCTACCACCAGGTTGGGATATCTCTTCTCCCTATCTATCTCAACATAGTTTTTTTATTTTTAATTAAACAGTGGTATCCATCATTCTCAAATTTGATTTTTCCCCACAAACAATGTTTAGAGATTTCAAGGTTGATTATTATAAATCTGACATATCTGACTATGGTGTGGTATTCCACCCATAATATTTATCCCTTGGGGGTTTATTTCCATTTTTTCCACATAAAACACTTCTTTGTTTATTCAGTCTTTTCTAATATATGAGATTCTAGATGAATCATAGAAACTGCAAATATATTCTTTCTCAACATACCTAACAATAACATTTGGTCGGCTGAAGTCAAACAATCCTTCATTAAGATAAGCATCCTCAAAAATGCCTGTGTTAATATTTGGGTACAGTAAGTCCCCTCTTAATGTTGTAGATAACTTCTTAGAAATGGCGACTTTAAGTGAAATTAAGTATAAAGAAAATAATTTGACTGTAAGCTATCTGACACAAACAAGAATTAGGTTCTTGAATGGCAAAGTTCTAGTCCCAAAAAACATCACCAAACTTTTAAACAAAGACTCAAGACACTCCTGAAATTAAACAATCATTTATATTCATTTACTCCTTTTCCAACTTGCGTGCCCCAGTTCCAGGTTGCTGGTGGGCAGCTCAGAGCACAAAGGACAACAGGATGCTCTTTCACTGCCAGGTGACACAGACACATGCCCACACTCAACCAACTGCAACAATGGAGACACACCAATGAATCTCACACATCTTTAGATATAGGAGGAGACCAGGGAATCCACAGAAAACCCACACTGACACAAGGAAACATGTGAGCTGCACACTGGACAAAACAACACGATTTGAAGATCTGTTGTATATCAGAACAGGAATCCTGTTTTAGGTGTCAGGTTTAATCTAACAAATCAAAATGAAAGAGAAACAAAAACACTAGGCTTCACATTTCAAGTAAGTGATTCTAAAACTAGAAAACATTATCAGACTCTTAATGTGTAATACGCGCATTGCACTGAATCCTGCTTCCAGGGGTCTGTCTACAGTATTCAGTGGCATTAAGGTATTAAGAAGTACCAATATATGACTGACCAAACAGAATCGAAATAGGAGGTCACGAATATACATAAGTTGTATATTCTGAAAAAAAAAATAATTTTGTTAGCTGGGATTCTTAAGAATTAAAATTTTTTTATTTCAACCAGAAAAGCCGGGGGGGGGGGCGGGGGAGCGGAGAGGGCAGGTCACCAAACATGCACATCGACTGATTCCTACAGTGATCTGAACTTCCACTGGCTGCTTTCATGAACTGTGGATTACCCCACAATTTTTACAGAGTACTCACCAGTAAGAATAATCCTTGTTTAACTAAAACTGGAGATAACTGTGTGTATAAGAAGCAAATCAAGTTTATTTTCAGTTCTTCCCGTAATCATTTCCAAAATGCTAAAGAATGTTGATATAAGCTTTGCTAAGAAAACCACCAGGTAATAGCTGAGGGAGATGTTTATGCCTCAGAACTTTCAAAACCAGAATTCCTATCAAGATGCTAGAACTCTTGGCACAGGGTCAGAGACCTTCAGTTTTAATTTGCATGAATCTTTAATGCCCTACAAGATATAATGGTTGTTCTTCAGAGTTTTATTCTGCTGCTGAGAATGGCATGCAGAATTGAGCTGTGCTTCCCACCTACAACCAGCACAGCTTAGCTTCTCTTCACACAGAAAGCAAAATGATGGACAAGGAACAATGAGCAACCAATGCCTCAAGAATTCCTACAAAAACAAAGTAGTTCACTTGCCCACCCCTCCCACCTACACTTTGCTTTCAGCATCATCCCATAAGTTCCCCCAAATGATCCAGGGGTATTAAATGCACATGTGAAAGTGGCCCCATTAACATAAAATAATAATTTTTATTAAACAAACAGGAAGGCTGTTGTGCACTGACCAATACACAGTATGGTCAGAAGAAAGAAGGAACTGGGGAGCAAGAAAGTATAGTAAATTTGGTAAGAATAGAAAGGTAGCAATGGCAGACACAATCAAATGTTCAGTTAACTACTAACAAAATGAATGAATGAGTGGAAGAAAGGCAAAGCAATGAATGAAGAAAAGGAACGGAAAATTTTTTGCTAATGGCAAAATTAGGGCTAAACCCAAGTCTTCATGTTATATAGTTCAATAGATATGTTTTCTGCTCATCAACTACTGAGTCACAGATTTACAATTACTGATATTTACAAATAACTTCTAGAGTGACTTTCCCCCTGAATGCTGATTAAAAAGAAATGTGGGCAACAGTAATGTACAAAAGGGATATATTATATACAGTTTTACACAAAAATTCCATAGAAAAACAGATGTACTTTAT
Organism: Condylura cristata; assembly: GCF_000260355.1. NCBI lineage: Eukaryota > Metazoa > Chordata > Mammalia > Eulipotyphla > Talpidae > Condylura > Condylura cristata. The sequence goes on from NW_004567105.1 coordinate 48,623,639, forward strand.
TATGTGATACTTAAATCAACAAGTCACATAAAATAATCAATCTGTATTGCTTACTGATGTACTAATATCTACTCTCGAGAAATACCAGCTTTAAAAAGTTATACTACAAATGCTTCTCCAATTTAACTCTTATTCATTCATGATCAAAGAAAGCAGCATAGAGTCCAAATGTTGAGAACTAGACATAATAAATTTGGTACAACTGGAGAGAAGCCTGGCTTTCAGAACAATAATTTTGGGCAGACTTTAGGACACTGCATAAATGAGTTTAAAACTGCCCAAAAACACACTCCTGATCATCTTCAGTCCTATTACAAGGGTCCTATTATATAATTTGGGAACACTCTACCTCAGGTAACCAGTATCTGACCATAATTACAATATTAGTCCATACATATCAGCCAATTAAACAATTGGCTTACAGAGTCTTACAAATTTTAAAAGGTGGGGGGGGGGGAATACCTATTTGGTACTAAAAAGAGGAGCATGAAATTAAAGTAGATATCATCAGTCAGTTTTGGTGTGGTATCAAAACAAAAGTCTCAGTGACACACAACAAACTTGTTTTTCCCATTCACATTAGTTGTCACCTCTAAGTTAGCTGTGGCTGCCTTGAAGCCTGTGTTTTCCTTCATGTGTCTTCTCATTCCAAGATCCAATCAGAAGCAGCAGATCATACCTGAGACTTGCCATTCTCAAAACAAAATATTTCACAGACTTAAGACGCTGATAGCAACTTGTTACATTTCTTAAAACTGTTCACAAGAAGACTGTCACTTCCACATACATTCCAAGTACTAAAGCAAGGCATCAGCCCAAACCTGGCTATGGAGCATTACATATCAACAGAGTCAGCTAAGTATGCATCAATTCTCCTACAGGGGAAGAAATAAAAGTTGAGAACTATCCTATAATTTATCCCCCATTGCATCCCACATCCATGCCTGTTTCACCTGTTAGGGAAAAAGCTGCGTGAAGCACAGAAAATGTGCCAGCCATGTACCTCATACAGGAGACTATCCAGGAAGGGATTCTAACCGAACGAAAAACAAATGAGAACATAGACACTCTGGGAAGAACTTAAGTAATAAGAAAAAAGCTTTGTGTTTGCACTTGCCTTCTCACCACACATATAGCTTCACATATCCATACCAATGCCACTGAATCCACTAAATTAAGAAAAACAAAATGCTGCCAATTATAACAGCAATTTTAAATCTAGAAAATCACCAATTAAAATGTACATCTTAATTTTAGATGCAGTAAAAGGTGCTTGTTAGAATTATACAATATTTTTTTATGTACAGTCTAAACAAGTGATGACCACTATGTGACAGCATGTGAAAATTCTATTTTTGAAACTAAACAGATTATGTGGCACAGCAGTACCTACTAAGAGTTTAAATATATTACAACTGTCTTAGGAAAGCCTAGACGTTGGGAGAAGAGCTAACTATAGTATAAATAAAAGTATCCCTACATTTTCAACTGGCAGAAGAAGTAAGTGAAATATTCTCCAGTTAAACATTTTTTTAAGGGTAAAGGGTAGGAGGCATATAAACGAACCAATCACAGCAAAGTCAAGCTGTTGTAGAAAATCACTAGTATATTATTTTCAAGTAATAGCAAATGAATGGTTCTAATTACAAATATAGGAAGAGAAAAAGTAATCATTCATGAAATGGAAATGCACAGGATTTACAAAGTAATAAGAACCTTTTAAAAAAGGAACACAAAATAAATTGGTCAAACAAACAAAAATAAGAAAAGGGATAAGAAACTACATATTAAAGTGGTAACAAAGTTAAAAGAAAACCTGTATCACAAATGAAGGAAACAAATTATTCCATTAAAGGACTTAGCTATAGCGCCTTTAAAAGAAATATTTTTAAAAATTAAACAAAACAATAAATTCTAAAACGAAAGGATAGGCACAGAGATTGGATTAAAAGGTGAAAGTGACTACGTGGGCATTTTTAAGAGGACATTAAAGTGATGAAAAAACTCAGGATTTATGAAAAAGATACTTCATAAAATCATATGCCATCACAAATTTGATGTTTAAGTAAATTAAAAACTGGACGTCAACAGGGATGCTGTTGTGAGCTGTAATGACCGACATGCATTAAAAAAAATTTTTTTACAGAGAAAATTTTAAAAACTATCTTAAAAAGCGATTCTGGCCCTCTCTGGTGGCGCAGCGGGTTAAAGCACAGCACTAAGAAGCTTTACGCCACTTCCGCATGAGTTCGATCCCGCCTGATCCCGCCTGCCCAGAGGAGATCTACATGGCAAGGCCGACCTCTCCTGACCCGCCCGCTCCTCCGCTCAGCAGTGTACCTCGTGGATCTGCTTGTTCTGCTCCCCACTCTGTCCCTGGTGAATCCTCTCACCCTCCACATATCTGGCCTGTATCCCAGTTCTGTATGAATAAATAAATCTTTTAAAAAACAAACAAACAAAAAAACAATTCTATCAGTAAGTTCCTGACAAAGAAGATGATGGTGGGGAGGCGTACAAGCTCACTTACAATTATAGCAAAACTAGAACATAAATTCAACATTTCAACATGAGGAGTTTAGGATCTAATTAAAAGCAAAACTTTAAAATTTTAACAAAAGACATCAAACAGACTGAAAAAAATGCAGAAACTATATAGTATTGCTATCAGCTCCCCAATTTAACATAACATAAAGAACATTCAATGTTCTTTCAGCTGGAAGACTTTTTAAAAATTACATACTGGTTTTAACACTTATATAGAAAAGTTAAAGGCCAGGAATAGTTTATGTTATAATTTTTTTATATATAATAGTTTATTTTTACATCACTTTTTGCATTTTTTCATCTCAGTTGTAATCCCCATGGGCTTCCCATCACCAAATCACCCTATGCCATCACCATAGTCCAGTGCATTTCCCTCCCCCCACTTTTCTTGATCCCATTCCCCACTCCACCCCCATAAAATGTCTCTGGTCTATAGCTGTTCATTATTATTATTTTCTCGCCTGGGCCAGGAATATTTTGAAAACAAAAAGCAAGAGTTAGGGAGGAACAAAGACATTTCATACTCAGATACAGAATATTCAGATACAGAATATACTAAAGCTACTCAAAACAAACTATTATTACCGCAAAAGTAGATAAAATTATTAAAAGAATAATGATATACAGTATAAATACCAATATTTAAGAGAATTTGATTTATAAAAAGTTGGAGAAAGATGCTGCACAATTCCCGAAGGAGCACTAGACAGAAACAGAAGCCGATCTGACTCCAGGAACAAAAAATAAATACCGAGCAGATTAAGTGTGAAAGATTTTGTTTTGATAAGCACTCTGCAAAATAAATCTAAAAGAACATGTACACATTACGCAAACAAAGCAGACCTTAAGCCCAGAAACTATAAATGAAATGATAGGCATATTTATGATATACAAGAGATTTAAATTTTCATACAAAATGCAAAAGAACAAGCAACAGATTTGGGCAAATTATCTCCCCAACAGAGGTTTAATATTTACATATACAAAGAATTCCCAGATGAACACTCACAAGAAAAAGACAAAGTACAAAGAAGGGCTCAATTCACTGAAGAGCAATACCAGTGATTGATGTTGCCAACAAACAAGAAAACAGTCAAACTCGGGCAGCAGTAACTGAACTGCTACGGAGGTATCACTCAACAAAGTGAAGTTAAATGGCTGCAAACCTGAAGAAAACCTGTTATACCTATTGCAGTCGGGCATGCAAGGAAAAAGGTTCTCAGCCACTGCGGGTGGATGTGTGCACTGTGAGGTTTTAAAGAATGCTGTAATTCAGACTATTTTAAAAACGTACCCTTTATGTAGAGCAACTCCCCTCTAAGAAATGTATACACAGAAATAAAGCATCAGTATTTCTGTACAGTAATGTTTACTCCAACACTGTTAATAGTGACAACACCTATAAGCAAAGTAAATGTGTGTCACTAACAGAGATACATTTTATATATAGTAAAACCAGCCCCTCCACGGAGTAATAAGCAGTCATTTAAAAGAATAAATTAGACTTTACTGGCATGAAGCATTCTCTATGGAGCTTATTAGGAAAAACAAAATCAAGAAAAAAATTTATGGAAGTTTTATATTTTTATAAAGTATAAAAATTAAACATTGTATTTGGATATTATGAATATGGAAGCAAACATAAAAGGATACAAGAAATACATAATATTAGGTTATTAATATGAATGGGGGGGAGAAGAGAGTAAGGAAGAAGAAGTTAAGCAAAGAAGCAAAAGGAAAAACCTGAGGCTACTATGAGTAAATATCCAAAGGAAACAAAATCACTATCTCAGAGGTATCTGTATCCCATGTTCATGGCATCATTACTTACAACAGCCATAATGTGGAAACAATCTACTGATGAATGGATACATATACATACATAAACACACATATACGTGTATACATGCACATTTATAAACTTACAAAACAGAATGCTATTCAACAATTAAAAAATAAGGGAAACATCATTTGTGACAACACTGACAGGCATTGAGAGTATTATACTAAGCGAAAAAAAAGGCAGGCAGGATAATAAATACCAAATGATCTCACTTAAATGTGAGAATAAACTTTCAGAAAAAGTGATGAGATTTATGGTTACCAAAGGCAGAGTAGGGGGAAATGGGTAAAGTTCTTCAAAAGGTACAAACTTCTAGTTATAAGCTGAGTAAGTACTGAAGATGTTATGTACTTATGGCTATAGTTAGCCCTATTGTACTGCATGTGTCAAACTTCCTAAGAGTAGATGTCAAAAGTTCTAAATCCTGAGGGACAAAATAACTTTCTGAAACTATGTCAAGGAGTGAATGTAATCTAAACTTTCAGTAGTAATATTTCACAATATATGTACAAATTACACGGTACAGTTCAAGTTTAGCTGTGTCATATGTCAATTATATTTCAATAAAATGAAAAAGGTTCATTAAAAATTCAGGAAAAAAAACAAAAACTCCAGTTCTATAGTGGGTATCATATATCCCTTTTAGACATTTTTTATAATTCACATATTTAAATATATAAACAAGAGGCATTCATGTGGACACCCATGAACTCCCCCACTCTCTTAGGTGATTTCCTTCCAAGCCCACAATAAGAAAAGAGATATTTACAATGAAGAAAGCTGTCACACACCTCAGGCAGGTGGTCACACTCAACATTAACAGAAGGAGTTATTTAGGTAGTATCCTAAAAGTAGAATGATGAGAAACATTTTAGACAAATTCCAGGGTTATTCTACAAAATACCAGTCTAGTACTCCTCAAAACAATCAGGGCCATCAAAAACAAGTGAAGTCTGAGATACTATTGATGGGGTTCTGCTGACATTCTGTGGTTCAGTGCGTGTGATTATCTCAGAGAGAAGATTTCAGCAGTTTTCTATTTAGCAGAATAGGGCAAGTTTACTACAGAAAATGATGTTTGTGTAGACCCAAACTGACAAAAGCTGCATTTTAAAAAGGACAGGTTTATTAGGAAAAAGAGAAAGGATAAAAAGAAGCACCTACAGAAAAGAAGACACAGGTGGGCAGCCTTGGGACAAGAGCTGTGCTTTCCACAGCAGAGTTGTTCTTTATAGTAGTGCTCTGTGGGAGGATATATTTCTTTGTGAAATTTTATCTACTGGGAAATCTATCACTTCTAGGGCCTTCTATAAAAATTGGTGTTTCCTTGTAATGACAGACAACCTCCATATCCCCACCTTTGGTCCATCCATGACCATGGATTTATGAAAGCAGTCTGTGCCCTAGAACCAGTTGAATGACTCGTTAATCATTTCTACATCCCTCCCCTCAGTTTTCAGCCCAATTTTTCTACTCTAAACTCCATCACTATCACACACCCTAGAAAAACCTAAAGAAAAATGACACCTAAATGTAAAGTGACATCCCGGAGGAGTCAGAGAGAAAACTTAGTTGAAAGTTTACCAAAAAACAAGAAGTATCAGGTTATTTTGAAAAGGAAACTAGACATTTATGGAGAAATTATATGGGCACAATCTGGTGATGATGAAAATTACATTGTTATGTAATTACACTCTATACTAAAAGTCATTAAATTACACACCTAATGCAGCCATTATGTGGTATATAAATTATACTTGATGAAATCATTGATAAAGAGGGGCACTGTGACAGCTACAACTGCTTTGTATTTTGAAGCACAATTATAACTGGAGGGTAAAAAATACATTCTCTTAAATAACAAAAGACAGAGCCTCGCAAACACATTAAAACCCATCTAACCTGAGAATCATCTGTTTATTGCCTGTGTGGAAAATATCACTAAAGGAGAAGGTGTATTACTTGATAACTCTTTTCTATTGTATCTATGGTAACATTTTAATAAAGTTTTCCCTTTATATATAAAAAATATATCAATATGTATAAATAAAATGTTATATGCATTATATTTCTATTACTGTTATAGACAATGTATATAATACTTTTAAACATACAAACCTAACACATATGGCATGTTTCCCCAAAAAATCATGTTTTCCTTTTTATTCTCTCATTACTACTATATTCACAAAATTTTTGACACTGGAGGTGTAGGACTTTTTCCCACACTAAGAAATTCGGTGTGACTTCAACTGTGTGTCATACAATGCAATCCAATTGATATTAATCAGAGTTAAAGCAGACCTCCCAGATGAAGGGCCTCGTCCCACAAGCTGCCCCCAATTCATACACCAATCATAAATAATAAGTCCCCAGACTACCTACAAATTCTGTCTGACTTGGCTACAAATTGAAGATTCCCACATCCATTCCTTACTTGGACTCTAAAATCTGCTAGAACGCCGAACTCAGGGAACACGTTCATTTATATTAACAACCAGATGAAAAGAAAAAGGACAAGGTCCAGAGCGTCTGTCCTCGTGGAATTGGGGTGTAACCCTCCTGATTCAGGGATGTGTCCAATGATCCAAAACCTTTCCAAATCCCATACTTGTGGGGGTTTTTATAGCACTCCATCACATATGCACAAGTGATCATCAGATAAGTCCCTGGAGCCTGTCTACCCCGCCAGAGAATGAAGGTTGGAGAGGAAAACTCCAAGCCCTGTATTACAGGTTGGCCTTTCTGGGGGCCACGCCCACCAAAAGTCACCTAATAGGAACAAAAGATGCTCCTACTGCCCAGGAAATTTCAAGGGATTTGAGATCTGTCAGGTTCCAGAATAAAAGACTAAACATGAGAACAGAAGATGTTCCCGGTGCTCTGGCCACTCAGGAAATTACCAGGGTTTTAGGAGCTCTGTGTCAGGAGCCAGCAGAGACCAATATATAAATCTTCTATTATTTCACACCTTCCTATGCAACATTTCCATAGGCATGTCTCAAAGACATTTTAAATTACATGTCCAAACAACTGGTCGTCTTCCTAAACCTGTCTAGTTTTCCCAGGTAAGGCAACTACACAGATCCAACTTGTAAAGGTCAACTGCACGTTGTATCATCTTTCTCTCACAAACATCATATATGTCAGACCAATCTCACTGAAAAACCCTGGGACACAAAACTCAGAGAAAGGAGGGAAGTTAAAGACAGGAGGGAATGCGGAGTCAAAGTCCCCTGAGCAACACCTGATTAAGTAGCAGGTACTCCGAAAATGATTATTGAGTGAATGAAAAGATCTTAGAGAAAACATTCTAAAACAGAGGGAAAATATATTAAATCTAGAAGTAGATTTAACACCTCCCCTAAAACAATAGTAAAATAAGGAAAAAAAAAACTATAACTAGTTGTCTTTTAGTGGGTTTCCTTTTTCCACTTATATTTTCAAATGTAATAAATGTTCAATTTATTTATAATGAAAAATTCAATTAAAAATCCTAATGGAAACTTATCTCGATTTTAACACTTACTGTCACTCTTGGGTGGCAAGGAAATGGGGGAGAAGGAAGTGACTTTTTGTAAGAAAATTTATTGCAATGTTCTACATCACTAAACAGACATACAATAATACAACTTGCTCCTGGGGAAAACAATCCTTTGCTTTTCAAATTCAGTACCACTTAAATGCATAAAATTTAAATGACTTACTAAATGTGTCTGACCAAGGAGGATGCAGCATTTTAAGAAAATGAAGTGGTTCTTAAGTGTGACATGTTTTATAAGTCTACAGAGAAATCATGAAAGGAGGAATTGCCCAAAAACAAATTATAGGGGCTCTCCCTGAGGCAACAGGTTAAAGCACAGCTCTGTGAAGCTCTCCGAAGCCACTGCAACACAAGTTCACCACACTGAGTGGCAAACCTCTCCTGACCCGCCCGCTGCTTCCCTCAGCAGTGTATTTTAGTTGATCTGTCTGTTCTGCCCCCTACTCTGTCTCTGCTGAATCCTCTAGCCCCCATAACTCTGGTCTGTACTCCAATTCTATAAGCGTAAACCAATCTTTAAAAAATAAAAAGATTATAGCTTGTTAACCAATTTTTCTCTATGCAGTGTTTTGAATCTAGAAAACATTGGGTATACATTTGTGGATGAATCGATGAATTATTCATCAGCCCATCCATCAATCTCCATCAATCTGTAAAGACTCACATAGCTGGACTCTGACTCCTGCTACAAAGACAAGTATACAACACCTCACCTTTCTTAGCATTTTATCTGACTTCCATTCTCATTTTTTTTTTTTCTGTTGAACATGTGCCTTCAGCCTCCCACAAAATGAAACTATATGACTGCTCCAACAAAGATACTTGTACTGAAATTGTGAAAACAACACAGGAGACCAAGATAACATGCAAGTGGCTTAAAGTAACTCTAGCATATAGAAAGGAAAACCCAATGAAATGAGTCGGGGAATTTAGGGGGAAAGGGTTATAAAGCATCCTATTAACCTGAGTATTGTGCCATTGGCAGGAAGATATGAGGGCAGTGAAAACAACTGTAATAGGAGAGGTTGCTTCTTGCTATTCTTGCCAACTCACCTGAGAGCATGTCTAAGAAAGGGGATAGAATACTGCACAGAATGTCATTACGATACTGTGGCAGAAGCATTGAAGTCATTGACCAAATTGAGGCACTAAGAATGGAACCCCCTGGTGGGGCAAAACTATGTATAGTACCTAAGCCAGACTGGAAAGTCCCCCATGTTAGTGATTAACAGAGATAACGAGTCCATCTTTGGAGAATCCCACACACTGATATTTCATTGTGAAATATTCTATTCTATCCTATTTTATTCAGCTATTCTAAAAGTGGTACTATCTAAGCCCCTTTCCTTGTTGCCATTTTCTAAGCAATTATCTCCAGCCTTCTCAAGCCTAAGGGTGAGCCTAAGAATACATTTTTGTACAAGGGCTCAATTAAAAGATTCAAATAATCTCAAGGCTCTCAAGTATACGAAGGATGTGATTTCCAGATTTACATGTAAAACAGGAACTTAGAGACAACAAACTACTATTCTACCATATCCTCAAAGAAAGGGAAAAGCTTTTTTCATTTAATCAACGAAATAATATATCACAAAAATCCCCCTATGTGAGATTACCTAAATAAAGTCACAGAATTTTACCCAAAAACACCCTCTATCCACCTAAAGCATTTACATGAGCTGAAAAGTTGTAAAAAGACTGTGCTGATGGAATAATTGCTTTTCCTAAGCATAACTTTAATAATACTGGGATACATATGCTAGAGGTGTTACAGCAATTTTTCAGAGAAACCAGAAGGCACTCAGAGAGGTGGAAAGAGGGAGATTTATTTGTCACACCAGCGGGCTTAGATGGATAGCTCCCAACAGACTGAGCCCGAAATAGCAGAAATGGATAGGTTTTATACAGTTTGTATGTGGAAACTTTCTATAGTTGAGCAACAGCTGGCAGCACAGGATATCAGGATATGAGGAAGCTCTGCCAGTTTGAGTTTACTGGAGCTTTTTAGAACACCAGAAAGGGGATCATGATAACCATGACCACTATTGTAGGCAAGCTGTTCAGCAGCCCTTAGTAACTAACTAACCTCCACTTCAGAGGTATTAGAAGTGATGTAGTGTCACATTTCAGAGAGCCATGTTTTGGTAAAAATACAAAAAGTATTTCTCGTATTGATGTCATTGTTTGAAGATGAACTAATATAGCATTTATGCTATAAAAAAAAAAAACCATGCAAAACCTAAAGAGCTCTCCCATAAAAGAATAATAAGAACATGCCTTCTGGGGGGAGTTGTAAATTGTTCAAACTAACCACTTTGGATAGTTTGGCAATATATATTAAGCTAAATACACATTTTCTTTTATTACCAAACTATTTTATTTGGTGGTTTCAGATTTCTGATCAGAATAATCACTAATTTTATCTGTTTTTCTATACTGAATACCCTTTTTTTGTATTTCCCATTAAAATATCTCCAAAATAATGATCAATATTTCTTCCTTCTTATATTTTTCTACATTTTCTACAGTTATCTATCTATATTATTTTCCCAACCACGCTGTTTTCTGCGTACTCTCCTTTACCATGTACACTTGAGAAAAACAAATAGTGCTATTTTGTAAGCCAATTATCTGTCAATGTCTATTAATCCTATGTGATCTTATTCGACAGTTAAAGCTATTGTTTCCTTATTCTGTCTTGTTGATATACCCACAGTTAGAGGCAGAGAAAAATTCCCTACCACTATTATCTTATTTATATCTCTTGTCAATCCTATTAGTAACTGTTGTAGTAATACTGTGTAGATCTACATTTTTATTCTTCCTGTTACATAATTTTGGTGTCTGTTACTTCTAGATGAAGTTTGTTATTTTACACTAGCCCCTCCCTTTAATACTTCTCTTAATATCAGGTTGGTGGTGATGAGTTCTTTCCATTTTTGTTTTATATTTCTATAAAGCTCCTTACCCCTCCTCTTTCAGCCTTGAATGACTGAGGAAACATATTATTGGTTGGAGGTTCTTTTCTTTAGGGACGTTAAGTATTCCCTTCCTGCCATTCCTTTCTACCATGAACTCCAGAGTGAATAGGTTTCCTCTAGTAATTCTTTCTCTGAATGCTTTTAGTATTCTTTCCTTGTCACCAATTTTCAGCAATGTGATTATGTCTGTTTGAATCTCTTTTGTTTAGCATGCTATGGACCTCTTGGATAAGGGTATTTGGTTCCCTGGTTCTTTTGCCAAATTAGGTAGCTTCATAGATTCCTTCTCTCTCTCTCTCCTACACCCTCCACCCCTTGCTGGGCTTAAATAGCTTATTGCTATTTAAGTTAGGCTCTTACACTGTTTATATTTTTTTCTTTGCTAGTCTATACATTTGTTTTCTGCCACTGGATTTTATTAGCTATCTGTACCTCACTGCTATTCTTGATCATTCTATATCATGTTTTTTCAGTTTAGTTATGGTGTTTTTGTTTTTTTTTTAAAGATTTATTTATTTGGGCCCTCCCTGGTGGCGCAGAGGGTTAAAGCACAGCACTGAGAAGCTAAAGCTGCTTCCGCAAGAGTTCAATTCCCGCCTGCCCCGGAGGTGACCACATGGTGTGGCAGACCTCTCCTGACCCGCCGCCCGCTGCTCCCCTCAGCAGTGTACTTCGTCCATCTGCCTGTTCTGCTCCCCACTCTGTCTCTGGTGAATCCTCTCGCCACCCCTGAGCCTCTGGCCTGTACCCCAGTTCAAATAAATAAATAAATCTTTAAAAAGAAAAAGAAAAAGCATTAAAAAAAAAAAGATTTATTTATTTGTACATACAGAACTGGGGTACAGGCCAGAGGCTCAGGGACAGCGAGAGGCTTCACCAGAGACAGAGTGTGGTGCAGAATAGGCAGATCCACAAAGTACACTGCTGAGGGGAGCAGCGGGCAGGTCAGGAGAGGTCTGCCACACCATGTGGTCACCTCCGGGGCAGGCGGGAATCGAACTCATGCAGAAGTGGCTGTAACTTCTCAGTGCAGTGCTTTAACCCGCTGCACCACCAGGGAGGGCCTAGTTATGGTGTTTTCTAAGCCTATTAGTTTTATTTGAAACAATCTCATGTTTTCTCTATCATTGTATTACTGTTTTTGTTAATGTACTGTTTTTATTTCAGTAAGCATTGTTGTTACTGTTACGCTGAATTCCTCATCAGCCAAGTTATACAGTTCTACAGGTTTTTTGCTTCAGCATTTGTGCTCTGTTCCTGACCCTTCATTTCTAGATTTTATGGGTTGAGACAAAGAGTTTCTTTCATTGTCTTTGGTGAGTTGGCTTTAAATTACACTTATGGGTTGCAGGATATAATTATAGGTTACACGGGACCCTTAGGTGCCTATTGCTTCATAAACCAACACTGCACCTGTTTAGATGACAGGAGCTCTAGTACCAGAGGCAGTAGGTGACGGAGCCAGGGAAGCCAGGAGATTGCGGCTAGTAAGTACCAAGGGTTCAAACCTCCCAAAGTGTTGCAGCACAGCTGCCCAAGTTGGAGAAAGGGTGGATCCATTATGACCCCTTCCCCTAGGCCAATTCCTCAGTCTCAAATAATCTCTGACTAGCATCAACCTCTCAACTGTGATTCAGCAATGGCATGCAGGTTCAGCAACCAGTAGGTTTTAACTCCCACCCCCACCCCCACCTCCGGGAATACAGGCAAAAGCAGAAATAAGTGAGAGACGCTGGTTTGCACTGCAAACAAGCCACTGTTCCAACTCTGACTATAGGAAAGTAAGACGTGTTTCTCAGGGTTTATATGTACTTCTTACACAAGACTGCCTCCCTTACAGACTGCTCTCAATACAATTCATTAACTGCAGCACCAGAGCAGGTTCTAACTGGGGTAAAATCACAGGTGAGGGTTGTTCTCTTTGCATCTAAGTTCAGACCCTGGCCTTGGGGCACTTGTGCCAACATAATATTCCCCATATGTAATTGTTATCTTATTTTGACCCCACATAGGTGTGAGTGAGCTATAGAAAAGAGTCTCTGTGTGGAGGCACAAGTCAATCTAGTCTTCCCTATTAGCTTAGCTTCCAACTATTCACATTTGATGGCCACAAGCTCAAATTGGCAATGACCACTGTACACTGGCCACATGCTGGCAGTTTCCAAAACTGTTATCCTCAAGCCCCCTCGTTCAGGAGAACAGGGTGTTTCACTATGTGGTTTTAGGCTCCTGGTTACTATCTGGCAGTACAGTTCTGATTTACAGTGTATACAGATTTCAATCTACTCCTCAAGCATTCTGTCATGAATCTCTGCTCTCTATTATCATCCTCCAACAAAGTGTTCTTCCCCCGCCTCCTTCAAGGCAGTCCCTAGGTTCTACCATCCCCAAAGTGGATGTGAACACTTCAGTCAACTTCAACACAGAGGCTCCATAATACAGCTCTCTCTCCTCTTTGGTTATGCTGCTAACACTCCAAGCACAATGAAATCTCAGTGTTTCTTAGCTTCTCTGGTTTGCAGTCCCTTTTTACTTATACAATGTTTGTTGCTTCACTCTCCAGGGGCCACTGTATTTCTATGTTATTTAACTGTGAACATGTAGAGAAGATGAGCCCTGCATCTTCACTCTTTACCCATCTTCCTAGACCATCTAACTATACACTGCACTATAACACAGCAATTCTACCTCTTATGTATACCAAAAGGAGTACATAAAATCACAAAAAAATTATATACAAGAGCATTCATAACAACTTTATTCATAATAGCAAAAACAGCCAAGAAACTGAATACCGATCAACAAGAGAACTACTAAGTTATGGTATATTCAGGTAATTGGGTAAAAGCATTTTTAAAAATCCTACATACAACATGGTTCAGGGTGAACACATCAGACATGAAAAAAAGCAGTTATGTGATACCCTTTATATGCATACCAAGAAGAGACATCTATGATGATAAAAGCCAAGTCAGTGGTTAACTTCTGGGGTGAGGAATAAGAATATAAAATGTTCTTAACAAGATTGAGCTTTTAGGTGACAAAAAATGTGTTTTGATCTGAGTGATAGAGAGATCTTTCCATAGAAGAAAGAAATAACGATGGAGAGGAAAATGTATATTTGTCTACATAAAAAAGACTTCTTGTGGAACATAAATATCTTGTAGAACGTTAAAAATAATGGACATAACTGGGCATATATTTTCAATGGACATGAGTAAAGATTGAAATCTTAAACACTTTCCCCCAATCCAAGTACATCTAAGAAGACACAAATTATTTCAAGCATTAAAATTACAAAAGATGTCAACATGTAATTGTCAACAGAAGCACTAGCACCCCATGTGAACTGTAACGTCAATCTGAGGAAATGTACCAGGAAAGTACGTGCTACAACAAGGCACTAAAACACAGTCGGCCAGCAGTCCACCAGTGACCCTCCATGGAATCAATCACTTCCAAGTAACAACTTGAAGAAATCCAATGGGCTTTTTTTTGGGGGGGGGGGGAGGAGATGACTTTCTCTTAGAATAAATGTATGACAAAGGTAGGACTTTAACCTTCCTTCACTAGCAGCAGCTACCCTTTGCCCAAAATGAGAAACTGGGGGAGGGGAAGGGGTTACCAACCACTCCCTTAGCAAATGACTTCATCTGTATCTCACACTCTTTGTAAGCTTTTTGCCTGTTCCCCTGTGACAGCTGACCAACATCTTGTACTCATGCAAGTTCCAAAACACAGATAAACTGTTCACAATATGTCTGCTCCACCCTCAAGCTTTGTTCCAAGAGGGAACTTTTTCAGATCTACTGCGCTGCACCCAAATTCTTTTCTAAATTGAATGAGTACTTTTACCTAGTGGAATAATAAAGAAGTGACCTAATGAATAGGTACAGATTATAAGAATATATTATTATTTCCTTGCTTTCCACTCTCTAGGCTTCACTTCACCCTATTTCTCTATCTTTTTCAATAGAGAAAAGCAGGTATTAGTAAAACAGACCAAAAATGCTTAAAATCCATTTTTAAAAATTGGTTCTTTGAATACAACAATAAATCCACAAACCTCTAGGTATACTGAACAAGATGAAAAAAGACAAATTACTAATAATGAGGATAAAAATTAAAGATGAGATATAATAAAAATAGGACACACAAATGCAATGGACAATTACCAAGAAACACTAATACAAAATGAGAACTGACACAAGATAAAAGAGTATCTTGGGCCCTTCCTGGTGGCGCAGCGGGTTAAAGCACAGCACTGAGAAGCTAAAGCCACTTCCGCATGAGTTCGATTCCCACCTGCCCCTGCCCCGGAGGTGACCACATGACGTGGCAGACCTCTCCTGACCCGCCCGCTGCTCCCCTCAGCAGTGTACTTCGTAGATCTGCCTGTTCTGCTCCCCACTCTGTCTCTGGTGAAGCCTCTCGCCGTCCCTGAGCCTCTGGCCTGTACCCCAGTTCTGTATGTACAAATAAATATTAAAAAAAAAAAAAAAGATTATCTTACCAGCCCTGTGTCAGATATACTGAATTTATCAAAACCTTCTCACAAAGAAAACCAAGCCCAGATAGCTTTAACTAGTAAAATCAGAAAATAAGAATATCAATCTTACTGAAACTCTTTTAGAAAATAAAGAATACTCTTTAACATAAGTTATGAAGTTTATATTCCCCTGACAATCAAAACCAAAGATAGACCAAGAAAATCTACAAAGCAATATTCCTCATAAACATAGATGTAAAAATACTGAATAATATTAGTAATATAAATCCAGGCAGGTTTATCACAGTAATACAAAGTTGTTTCATTATTTTAGAATAAATGTAATTTCTCACATTAAGAGAATAAAGAACCACCATATAATCATCTCAGTAAAGATAGGAAAGCATGGAGGGTGTGGGGGGGAGAGGGACAACAAACCACTACCCATTATGATTAAATATAAAATTAAAAACACCCATTATAATAAACATACTGGGAATAGTAGGAAACTGTTTCAACCAAATAAAGAACATCTTTCATGAATAAACAGCCCATACCATACTAACTGCCTCCCCAAGACTGGGAAAAGGGCAAGATGTCCACTACTGCCACCTCCATTCAGCATTTAGTTAAAAGGCCTACCCAGGCTCTCCCTGGTGGTGCAGCGGGGTAAAGCACAGCACTAAGAAGCTTGAGCCACTTCCGCATGAGTTCTATTCCCACCTACCCTGGAGGAGATCCACATGGCGTGGCAGACCTCTCCTGACCCGTCCGCTGCTCCCCTCAGCAGTGTCCCTCCTCGATCTGCCTGTTCTGCTTCCCACTCTGTCTCTGGTGAATCCTCTCATGCTCCGCATCTCTGGCCTGTACCCCAGTTCTGTATGAATAAATAAATAAATCTTTTTTTAAAAGATAAATGAATAAATAAATAAATCTTTTTTTTTAAAGATTTATTTATTTGTACATAAATATTCCCCATATGTAATTGTTATCTTATTTTGACCCCACATAGGTGTGAGTGAGCTATAGAAAAGAGTCTCTGTGTGGAGGCACAAGTCAATT
>NW_004567105.1:48640204-48660107 GCF_000260355.1 Condylura cristata
ATCGAGGAAGTACACTACTGAGGGGAGCAGCGGGCGGGTCAGGAGAGGTCTGCCGCGCCATGTGGTCACCTCCGGGGCAGGTGGGGATCGAACTCATGCAGAAGTGGCTTTAGCTTCTCAGTGTTGTGCTTTAGCCTGCTGTGCCACCAGGGAGGGCCCTAAATAAATAAATCTTTAAAAAATAAAAAAGGCCTACCCAGCCAGTAAGGCGAGAACTAAGTGACCAAAAATTATGTTTGCTGAAATAGAAAGGTTAGAAAAAAGAAAGACTGACAATAATAAGTGTTGACACAGATACAAAGCAGTAAGGATTCTCACACATCACTTTGGAAAACAGTTCAGCACTTTCTTAAAGAGAAATTCACATCATAGACCCCATCCATTCTACTTTTAGGTGTTTTGCCCACAGCAAATTAAAATAACACCCACACAGGGACTTGCATCAGAATGTTCATTTATTTATAATGTTACTTTATTTATACAAACTTGACACTAACAGTCTAAATGTCCTACACAAATTATGGAATGTTGTTTTTTATATTTTATTCATATTTTACACTCTGTATTTCCCGTACAATTCCCACCATCACCAGTCCCTTGTGTTCTTCTCACCTATTTTGATCCCTTTTCCTTCCCCTACCTTGCAGAATGTCTCTTATTTATGGTTGCCTGATAGTTTTGTTTTATTATTGCAACAGTTATTTTTTCCATGATCTCTTATATTCCTCCTATAAGTGAAACTATGATACTTTTGTTTTCTTTCTGACTTATTTCACTGAACATGATCCCTTCAAGTTCTGTCCATACTGTTGAGAATGACATGGGTTTATTGTTTTTGAATACTGAATAGTATTCCACTATCACATCTTCTTGATTCAATCATCTATTTTTGGGCATTTGGGTTGTTTTCACACCTTATTTATTGTGAATAGTGCTACACAGGTATCCTTTTGAATTAATGTTTTTCATCTTTTGGCTAAACTGTTAGGAGTGGAATTGCTGGGTCTTATGGTAGCTCCATTTTAGTAGTTTGAGGAACCTACATACAGCTTTCCACAGTGGTTGGACTAATTCACATTCCCATCAGCAATGTAGGAGGTTTTTCTGCACATCCTTGTCAACATTTGTAGTTGCCTGCTTTTTTTCAATGTGTACCATCCTCACTGATGTATCTCACAGTGGTTTTGATTTGCATTTCCCTGATTATAAAGTGATGTTGAACATTTTTCACATACCTGTTGGCCATTTGCATTTCCTCTTTGGAAAAGTTTTTTTGAGCTCTTCTGCCCATTTTTTTTTTTTTTAAGTTGGAGAGCATCAAACTTTTTTTTCTGCCCATTTTTTAACTGGGCTGTTTACTTTGTTTTTGTTGAGTCATGTGAGCTCTCTATAGATTTTTGTGATCATTCTCATACCAGCTGTATTGGGCACAAAGATTTTCTCCCTACCAGCAGGGTGTCTCTTTGTTTTGGTGTCTTTTTTTTTTTCTTCTTTCTTAAAGATTTATTTATTCATACAGAACTGGGGTACAAGCCAGAAGTTCAGGGATGGTAAGAGTCTTCACCAGAGACAGAGTGGGGAGCAGAACAGGCAGACCGACAAAGTATACTGCTGAGGGAACAGCAGGCATGTCAGGAGCGGTTTGACCGCCATGTGGATCACCTCCTGGGCGGGAATAAAACTTGCACTGAAGTGGCGGAAACAAGCTTGCAATGCTACATCCTAACCTGTTGCACCACCAGGAAGGGCCGGTTAGTGTCTCTTTTGCTGCACAGAAGCTTTTTGGTTTGATGTAATCCCAACTATTTATCTTTTCCTTCACTTTCTTTACTTTTGGGGATGTGACTTAAAAGATGTCACTGAGATATTATGTTGTGTAGTGTTATGCCTGTGTTTTCTTCTATGTATTTTATGGTTTCAGTTCTTACTTTCAGGTCTTAGTTGTTTTTTGTGCACAATATGAGATAGTAGACAGCTTCATTCTTTCGTAAGTAGCAGTCCAATTTTCCCAGCACCATTTACTGAACAAACTGTCCTTGTTCCATTGCACATTCTTTGTTTCTTTGTCAAAGATTTGTTGTACATAAATATGCGGGCTTATTTCTGGGTTTTCTATTCAATTCCATTGGTCTGTCTGTGTGTCTATTTTTGTCCCAATACCATACTGTCTTAATTATGTGGAATATTATACAAATGAACCCCATACAGCATCACAAAGGAATGAACTACTGATACATGGAACAACATGGATGAATGTCAAAAACATTACACTGAGTAAATCTTCAAAACACACAAATTTAACATGAAGTGCTAGATAGCAAATTAGTGGTTGCCTGGAGCTGGAGCACAGGATGAAGATTTGAGGATTTAAGGGACATAAAACAACTTTAAGGGGGTGATGAAAATGTTCTATGTCCGAGATTGACAAGCTATGGCCTGCAGTATGGCTGGCCATTTTGTAAATCCAAGTTTTACTGGAACACAGTCACTCCTATCTACTTGTGTTGTTTATGACTACTTTTACATCGTAAGGGCAGAGTTGAATAATTGCAACAGAAATTTGTATGGCTCACAAAGTCCAAAATACTATCTGACCCTTTACTTTGTTTGTTGACACCTGTTCTTTATATTCCTAGAGGTGAAGGGTTTACAAAATGGTCTGAATGTCAAAACATACTGAACCATTTGTTTAAAAATGGATATACTGCAGCTAAATTATACCTCCATAAAAGCAATCTAATGAGAACAAGTACTCTGAAGAGGCTAACTCATCATGTACAAAGTATTATTTCTAGGAGCTTAAAAAAGGCTCTGACACAAAATAGAAAGCAAAAAGAAACAAAATTGAGCTTATAAGTGAACATTAACAACTGGGACTATCTTTTTAGACAAATTATTATTTCTTTGAGGCCACAATTTGAGTTTTATTGTTGTAAAACTAATCGGGGAAGAAAATGGTTTTATATAAATCAAACACTGATACAGAAAGGTAACTGAGGCTGATCCATAGAAAGAAATTTAAAAAAAAAAATTATTTATGAATACAGAACTGGGGTACAGGCCAGAGGTGTGGGGAATGAGAGGAGTCATCAGAGACAGAGTGGAGAGCAGAATAGGCAGATCAACTAAAATACACTGCTGAGGGGAACAGCGGGCAGGTCAGGAGAGGTCTGCCACACCAGGTCACCTCCCTAGTCAGGGATCGAATTCATGCTGTAGTGAGTGGCTGGATAGCCTTCATAGTGCTGTACTTTAACCTGTTGTGCCCCCAGGGAAGGCCCAGAAAATAAAGTTTCTACTTATACCTAATCCTAATACTCTGGGAAACTACTAGAATAAATTTCTACTCCAAAAGTCTCACATTCAGTAGGAACTTATGTGAAGAAGTGAGTTTTAAAAATACTAAAATTGATTCTCCTTGCTGGCATAGCAGGTTAAAGCACAGCACCAAGAAGCTAAAGTCACTTCAGCATGAGTTCAATCCCTGCCGGGAGATCGACATGGCATAGCAGACCTCTCCTGCCCCACCCGCTGCTTCCTTCAGCAGTGTACTTCATCAATCCGCCTGTTCTGCTCCCCACTCTGTCTCTGGTGAATCCTCTCACCACCCCTGTACCTGTGGCCTGTACCCCAGTTCTGTATGCATAAATAAATAAATCTTTTAAAAAGTGCCAAAATTATTTTTTAAATTGTTTTTATGCAACATAAAACCTAATAATTAAGAACCAAAAAAAGGTGAAAAAGACCTCTTGAGAAATTAGTTCCCAGTTATTCATAAAAGCTGACTAGAAATGTACTATAAAAAGCTTGCAGAAAATTGTTTAACATGTGTGATTTTCAATTAACAACACCCCAAATAAATGATGCATAGAATGAAAAATTTCATGCAGTAACCAATCAATTATTTAGCACAGACTAAGTACTAAATTAAAAACTGACTCAGAAATTAAAGTCATGGTATATGTATAAAACTTTAAATTCTAATTCAACATTCATTTGCCTATGCTTATTTGCTATTAAAACCACATGTTGGCACAGAATCATTTTATGGTTCATTTGAGACAAACATGCAGAAAATTGTGGGAAACAAACAGAGCCTTAGAAGTCTGTTCAAGGCAAGATACTCAGTCCTAGTGCAACCCTACTTATTAGACTTGATGAAGCCTAAGTTTAAAAAGTGTATCTGGGTTCAAAAGAGGCTTGCCTTAATAAGAAAACTGCAGCTGTAAAGCGATTAAAACTGTAGCAACCACTGACCAAGTTTTTATTTTTATCCCAGAAATGGGGAAAGATGGATCCTATTACTTGTTTAATGAGGGGATGTGTCATTTTATTCAATTGTTAACCAAATCAAAACTCTTAACTTGTGAAATATTAGTACAAAGAACTTCTGTGAAAGACACTTTGCTATATCCCCTAAACATGAAAATAGAAATATCCCACAATCTACCCCTATACAATTTCTTCGAAGTTCATTTCAGACAGCCTGTATTTTTCACATTTTAGTATTTTTTTTAATCCCTGTAAC
The DNA here is from genome assembly GCF_000260355.1 of Condylura cristata. Classification (NCBI taxonomy): domain Eukaryota; kingdom Metazoa; phylum Chordata; class Mammalia; order Eulipotyphla; family Talpidae; genus Condylura; species Condylura cristata. Next base: position 48,644,733 of record NW_004567105.1, read on the forward strand.
TGATTCACAACACTGTGTATGATCTAGAAATATAAGATCCCGTCTCTTAAGGACTCAACCACCACACAAAGGCACTCACACAGTCCTCTAGAAAGATGGTCCGTTATCCTGCCCTTCCTCTCCCCCTCTAGGAGCCTAGAGTAAAATTTTACAGTAAAGTTTTACAGTAAAATTTTTTACAGTAAAATTTCTGTTTGCTTTTGGCAAGTTCCTCCTGATAATTCTGAATTCTATCACACCAATATTAAGATAAAACAAAAAATTAACAATTTGAAACTAAGTTACAAGAAAGTGTAACATAATTCCCTCAGAATATATTTTAAAAGTATCTGACTGTCATGGTTTCCACTGGCACACAAGTCAAAGCACAACCTATTTCCTCTTTAATCACTCTATGCACTGAGTTCCCACCCATGGGATCACAATTAAAACACTTTTAACACAATGAAAACACTTTTAACAACACTTTTTAAAGAACCTCTAGGATATTTTTAGCATTATAACAGATGGAGTGAAAAAGATGCAAATCCCTAGAACGAATCCCAACTACTAGCCTCCACATTGAGCACTCTGAGAGCAAGAGGAGGCTGGGTAGGTAAAGGCTTGCAATACAGCTAGGCTAAAATGTGCTATATAGGACAAGGAGTGCTATAAAGGACAAGGACTCAAAATGGTATCAATTTCAGAAGCATCATAATCACCTAAAAGACTGTTAAAATGCTGACTCTGGGCACCACCCCCAAATTTCTGATTGCGTTTATATCCAACTCCCAGGTGATGGCTTGGTCCATGAACCACACACTTTGAGAACTGCTAGTATAAGCAGATGTGCAAGGCCAGTCTGGGAAAACCCACTTAATTTCCTGTGGTTGCAATACTGGTTGGAATTAACCTAAACCACTTGGCAGAATATGGTTATAAGGTGTTACCTCAAGACGCAGATATGAAAACAAAAGGTGTCATATTTGGGACCTGAGATTAAGAAAGACGAAGTCTCATGACGGAGAAAACAGGTGATTTCAACTCTCAAAGTCCCTGGCAATTGATGGCAATTATGTGGATTTGGAGGGATAACTGGGTCTTTACAAAATTTTTATCCTCCCCCCCCATAAATGTTTCCATTTCATTAGCTTTACCTTTGTTCTTTTTCAAGTGGGCTAATACACAGTTCAACTATCATAACAACTATCATAATGGCACTGACCAACATTAAGATATTTTATATATTTTTATGTAAAAAAATTTTATATATTTTTTACATAAAATATTTAATAGAACTTTTTAAGCTATTGCGCTCAGGACATTTTAAAACAAAGATTAAAGAAATACATACATTTCATACTTGCCCTGTTTTTTCTAAGTATTTATATGCTCACTATGAAAACCTACTTGTAGGAGACAACCATTTCAACTAAATTTAGTTTAGTAAGCTGTGAATGACAGAAAGTTATATAAGAACTATCTTACTAATCAGAGCCAAGTTAAGTAGAAGAATGCTAGAAGAACCTTGTGCAAAGAAAAAAGTATCCATTGATAATTTCATATTTACCAAATATATCACATATCAGAGTATCTTAGCGCATCACTCTCATTTCCTAAGCCATAAAAAGAATTTCCAATTGCACATGATCTAATCTTCTAGCCCTCAACACTTTCGGTACTTTTTAAAAAAATTACATTTTGACCCAAATTATATAATGAAGCCCCTTGATATTTAGGAAACTGATTCTACAACCTCTAACTTGTTTTAAATGATGTTGATAGTTTACTTCTTACTTTAAGACTAAGCTCCTTGGGGTTGCTATGACTCTGCTTTTACTCTGTATCCAAAATCTTTCCACCTAGGAAATATAGCAACATTAAGTGAAATACATAAACATTGTCACTGGGGGGAGAATCACTCAAATATATGAATCTATCCTTAATTTGTAAACTTGGTATCTCTTCACATCACCTTAAAATCCTAGCCAAAAGTTCCAGTTTTTAGAACACTAATTACATCACCCAATCATGCTCCTCTTAAGAGAACCATCTTAGAACAAAATATGAGAAAGGACACCTTCTTCTCTTTTGGAACTACAGCAATATACTTACTAAAGGAAAAAAAAAAAAAAAAAACTTCCATTCCCTAAATGTAGACACTTTCTCCAAGCTACACGGAAGAAAGGCACAAGAACCCAAGAAACTTCATGAGTGAATTATGATTTGGGGGAGAAGGACGAAGATCATCTGGAAATAGCTATGGTTTCTGACAGCTACAACTATAAAATTTTAATTCTTAGAAAACTTGTTTAATAAAAAAAAAATCACAGGATTTTAACAATGAATAACCATGGCCATAAAAAACACAAAATGACAAACTATTTCATGTTTCTTAACATTTTAGAGTAAAACCTGTTGAGTTTATCAGGTCTTTTGATCCTAAAAATCAAAATATTTGTCATGTGTCACCTTATACAAATGTATTAATACAACCACACAAAAAAAATCCACCATAGCCATGTGAGCTTGGCAGAGGCCCTGAGCCTCAGAAATCAGAGCCATGCTGCAGGGCTGCCAATCTCAGCAGAGATGCCTGTCACGCCCATGCCTGGGTTGCTGGGCTGAAGAATTAGGTGATCATAAATATATTTTATTTTAAGTCACAGTTACTGATAATTCACTACACAGTTATAGAAAACTAATAATCTAAAGCAATTCTACATGCTCTTAAGTGATTCAGATGTTATTAACAGTTTATGGAAGTCATTCTTTTTATTTTAGACTTATTTATGCATACAAGACTGGGGTACAGGCCAGAAGTGCAGGGGAGAGGGGATTCACCAGAGACAGTGGGGAGCAGAACAGGCATGCAGACTGAAATGCACTGCAGAGGGAAGCAGAGGGCAGGTCGGGACAGGGCTGCCAAGCCATGTGGGTCACCTTCCTGGCCGGAGATCCAACTCATGCTGCAGTGGCTGCAGATGGCTTCACAGAGCTGTCTTTTAACACCATGCACCACCAGGGAGGGCCCTGGTAGTCATTCACTTCAATAGGGTGAAAGATGTAGGATTCTCTTGGGCTCAATGATCTTGAATATTAAATGTTTGACCTCAAATTATGTAATAGCCAGAAGTGTGTGTGTGTGTGTGTGTGTGTGCGCGCGCGCGCTATTAAAGTTTCAGAAATCTTGTTTTCTTTCTGACTCTCAACCTGCAGTGTAGCTAAAAGGCATCTTGACCATTAGCTGATGCAATACCTCATTTTCTACAAAATCCACAGACAGGGCACTAATACAGTCTAACAGAGCTAGTGAACAAAAGTCCAGGGCTCCAGTGCAATGAGCTTTTCCCACAAGAGTCTGTGAGGCAGCCTCTCCTTAAATATTAGCAGTTGGACTTGAGAAAGAAAAGAATAGCTCCTCCCTCTACTACTGCATTAAATACCTGCAAATTAAATACAATATGCTCTAGAAAACTTTAAAAGCAGATACTAGAAAAGATTCAAAGAGTGAAAGCAGCACTAAAGATGTCAATGGTACAACAGCTACTATAACAATGTCTTCCCTATCTTGGAGGCTTGGTTCTAAACAAGGGACAATTCTGCCCCCCAGGGGACATTTGGTTGTCACTATTGAGAAAGGCAGGTACACACTTTTGGTACCTAATGTGAAGTCAGAGTGCCGTAGTGTCCAGGATGGCTCCACAGAACAGAATCAGGCCCCAAATGGCAACAGTACATACATGGCCTGTTTTCAGGCATCATACAGTATCTATCCTTCTTTATTCTCATCAACCCCTTAACTCTATGACACTTAACTGCAACTAGCCCCAACTAACTCATACACTGAAGAAGGCAAAGTACTCCCATACTGCAATTTTCTTTGGCTTGGATCTTAATCAGCTTTTCTTTGGCTTGAGCTTAGACATAAGCTAAATTTTTCACTTATTTTCCACAAATTATATCCTGCTGTAATAATAGCACAGACTCACCCACACAGCTCAAAGTTCCTTCAAGGAGACAAACTAAAACATTATTAGGTATACTTGAATTTAACAAATGTATGTTTTATAGACTGATTAAAACTTGGCTACCTACCAGTAAAGGGTCACTGGAATGTGAATGTGCATGACACATAACTGAGAATTCTTGCTTAGTCTAACCTGCTGGCAGCAACTATTACATGGCCCAGGCAAATGATATAAACAGCTAGAGTGAGGAAGCTGTTAGAAGTAATTGGAAAGATAGGCTCTGGTGATCTAGAGAGCAACCTCTGTAAAAAGAGACAGCAGCTACCCAATTTAGGTCAGCTGTTTCTACACAGGAATGTAGACTTGAAATTGCCAGGTAGTCTGAATTTCCAAGAAAACTAAAATAAGTGGGGTTGTGCCTGAAATCACTGAAGTTTAACATTCTGGCTTATAGTTTTTAAAATCTGTATGGATCCAACATTTTGGACCACCTCTTTCAAACTTATACTCTAAATAAGGGCAAAGTGAAGAGATCACAAAAGGAACAAATTCAGGGTAAATTATATTGCTGCTCATAAGAAAGTACAGGAGACACTTGAAATAAGCTGAATAAGTTCCTTGGATGAGGCAAGTTTCAGGGTGGCAACTTTCAGGGAGGTGAAAATTTCAGGGCGATAGCATGATCATGATCATCATCATCATCATCATTATCATTCTAACAATAAATAGCAATATAGCAAAACAAATACTTCTATAGGCATATAATTCAGGTACTCAACCTAGGCACATTTGATATGCAAACATATGTAAACATTCCCAACAACCTTAAAAAGTATATTATCACCCTCATCATAGAGATGAAGAAAACACCTTTACAAATAAAGTAAAGATGAGAAATTAAACAATTTTCCTAAGGACATAGGACAAGTAGGTATTAGAGCTGAGATCTAAACCCAGATACTCCATGCTCCTAACCACCACCTATGAGTAGTCTCATATTTATGTCTGTAAATATTAGGTTCCAGGCCCTCTGGTGGCATAGCGGGTTAAAGCACAGCACTAAGAAGCTAAAGCCACTTTTGCATGAGTTCGATCCCTGCCCCAGAGGTAATCCACACATGGCATGGCAGACCTCTCCTGACCCGCCCGCTGCTCCCCTCAGCAGTGTACTTCGTTGATCTGCCTGTTCTGCTCCCCACTCTGTCTCTGGTGAAGCCTCTCACCACCCCTGTACCTAAGGCTTGGATCTCAGTTTTGTATGCATAAATCTTAAAAAAAAAAAAAAAATAGGTTCCATCTCTTTCACCACCTAAATCTATAGACAAACTGTTTCATCAATCAGGCCCTCCCTGGTGGCGCAGCGGGTTAAAGCACTGCACTAAGAAACTGAAGCCACTTCCGCATGAGTTCGATTCCCGCCTGTCCGGGAGGTGACCACATGGCGTGGCAGACCTCTCCTGGCCCGCCCACTGCTCCCCTCAACAGTGTACTTCGTAGATCTGCCTGTTCTGCTTCCCACTCTGTCTCTGGTGAAGCCTCTCACCGCCCCTGAGCCTCTGGCCTGTACCCTGTTCTGTATGTACAAGTAAAATAAATCTTAAAAAAAAAAATGTTTCATCAATCTAAGTTCTTAATGGCAATAAATACTTAGATAGGAAAAAGCAGTACTCAGTATACTCTGTATGAACAGGCATGAAAATGGAAACATTCTTTCCAAATGAAAATGTTAACCCTCCTCCTCCTCATATTGGTCGAGTATGTTTAGTCCTTATAAAGTTGTACTTCCCTAACTAGAGTTCAGGCTACTGCTTATATAAGAACATGTGGATGTCATGCTCTCTTGCATTTAAGTCAAAAGTCATACCAGAATTGGTCAAGCTTTCTGACTAGAGTGGGAACTACAGCTAACAGTTCTAAACCCACCAATCCACCAAAGATAGATGGCATGAACAGGTCACACAACTGCAACTGCACAGCCACTACACATGGCAGCGTCAATACTGAAATTCCTTTAAACATATGTATTCAAAACATGTAACAACGTGGAAAGCAAAATTATACTGCAAAGCAGCCAGTATGTAAATTAATTCCATGCTTTAACTTGATTTTTAGAAAGAGCTCTAAAAACAAGCACCTTTGCTCTAATAAAATCAGGGAAACTGACCATTTTGAATTTAATTTTTTTTTTTTTTTAAGATTTACTTATGCATATGGAATTGGCAGAGGTGCAGGGTGTAAGAGGATTCACCAGAGACAGAGTGGGGAGCAGAACAGGCGGATCTACTAAAATACACTGCTGAGGGGAGGACAGGTTCAGTAGAGAGGTCTGCCATGCCATGTGGTTCACCTCGCTGGTGGGGGATCAAACTCATGCTGATAGCTTCTGAGAGCATCATAGTGTGTGCCACCAGGGAGGGCCCTTGAATTGAATTTCTTAATTCAATTTTTACCTTTAATAAGAGTTCTGGCTATCAGCTCTTCTTCATGAACCCTACTTTCTACTTCAGAATCAACCCTACTTTACACCTCAGGGAAAGTATAAGTTCTATTATTTTTTTCTGGCAGATCAAAAATTAGTCCAATATTATAAACAGTACACAATATAGAGATGAAAAGAAACAACGTGTTTTAAATGTCATTATTCACAAATCTGTTTAGCAACCCAAACAAAATTAAATTCGTAAACAGAAATTCAAACTGTGTTGGGAGAAAGAACTGCATACATACAAAAGCATAAATATAGATTAACAATTTAACAAGATGCTAGAGTACAATATACATGTGTTAGCAATCATTCTGAAGCACTAAAAATATCAGTCCTAGTTCACCTCCCCTTAATGTATGTTACAATCTAAAATATTCACATTTCCCACTCTCTCCATCAAATACAGTTCAAACTTTAAAAACATCCAACAGAAAGGAAAAAAATATCTGAGCATGTTAGAGAACTGGAAACTATGCATAACTCAGGGTAGTACTCCCAGGAGAATGTATTTAAATTCTCAGCCATAGATCCTCAAAACAAGTAAAATCCAAGTATCAGCAGCATCAAAACTAAAGAATTATATAAGATAGACATTTTCAGAGTTTAGTTGTTCACACTGCTGAAAAGAGTAGGAAATGAACCCCTGAAACATGCAAAGAAAGAAGCTTTACTTGAGAGTAATTCCATACTTCCTTTCTCAAAGAATAAAGTTCAAATCGTATTACCAATGTCAATATAACAAAAATCTGAACATTGCACAAGCTCTCCAAAACTCAGTGAATGGCCCACTCACTTCAATATTGGTAATGGCTGAATTCCAGTATAACAAAACAAACCCAAAAACCTAGCCTAAAAGTGTACTGGAGTTCACTGTAACGGGATTTGAGCTATAATTAAATTTGATTAGTTTGGTTCAAACCTCAAGTTCAAAAGAATTATCAGCATGAATGGATAAAAAGCAGTTTTACACGGGCATTTTGAAAATATGAAAAGGGCTGACACAGCAAGCATCAAAGCCTTTAAAAGCAATTGACCCTTCCCAGAGCAAAGGAGAAATGCTAACAGCTGAAACTCAGATGCTGTGTGCAAAGAAAATAAAGTTCCAGATGGTTCCAAAAGCCCAGTCGTTTACTAAATATTAAATACTATTATTTTTAACCAGATTTTGCTGATGGACAGGTAAATGTGTCATCTATAAAGTCTGATTCTATCACCTGAAAAACTGAATCAAGCAAATACTTTACCAAAAATTGCTAGTATGAGGAAGTGTCTCAAAGAATAACATTTAAACAACCATGATATTTAGTAAAGCAAACAAAAATCACTTATAACCTGAAAATCCAAACTTGTTAACCAGATGACAAGGAGATTTCAGAATTTATCATACCATTATTTGGAGATATTTAATTTCTTACACTATAAGAAAAGATGGTTACATCCATATACACATACATTTCTGTCTGCCTTGAAATACTTAATATTTTTGGCGTATTTTAAAGTAAAAACAACCAGAATAACAAATTCAGCCTATAGAAGTTTGTTACTGTGGATTAACAGATTTTAGAGCAGTTAAAAATCAGCAATAGAGGATTATAGTTATGCTTGCTGCATGCATGTTCTTAAAATATATGCATACAGGGAATGTGTGTGTTTACATATTTACACACAAATATTATATATAAATGTATAAGTGTATATATAACGAAGTACGTTTATATATATACATGTGTATATATTTATACATACACATACAAAACCAAGGGTTCCTTTAATGAAGTTGATTCAGCTTATATATCCTGAAATTTTTTTTAAGATAGCGCCTTTATAGTTCTTATATTAATAGTGTTCTCTTATTACCATGGGTGTCTATGTACTATGGGATTTAGGAAAGGGAAAGAGTTTTTCATGAGATGGAAACATTCTGTGCCAAATGAAGCAGGTGTGAGATATCTCAAAGATGAAAGCAATTCTCCAAATAACAACGTCATCCTGTAATGCTTTCTTGACAGGGACACTTTTGCTGTTCCTCTAGGAGATTTAATACAAAGTACTGTGATATTTCCTAACAGAGAGCAATTATCTGATGGGTGCACTCATATCTAGTAACTTTCAGCAATGAGGAAGAAAAGAAATCAATTAAATTGGTCTCACTTACAAAGGGTAAGTAAGGCAACCTCGGCAGACAAGTTATTAAACCCCAAATACACTTTCTAAAGTGTTTACTTCACAAGCAAAATAATTGTTGAAGTGATTCTTTTATTCTCAAGAATGTTTCTTTAATTAAGTCATTAGTTTAAAAATACCTAGAAGCAAACTCTTACTAAAAAAGGAAATCCCTTGTAGAAATTAAAGAATATTAATTTTACCAGTTTCTGAAATAATATCCAATAATTTCATTTTTCTCCAATAGTTACCAAATAGTAGTAGGATTTAAGTTTTGTCTTTATTTAAAAATAAAATGACAATTTTCAACTATAAATTTGATACCAACTGGGCCACTGATTCTCATACTCCATTGTACATAGAATCATCTGGGGGCTTATAAAATTTAGGTTTAGAGTCCCACACCATAAGGTCCAGCTTGTGATCTTAGCCTGTGCATCTCTAGAATTATACTGCTGTCACTGGTCTAAAGACCACATTTCCAGAACCCATGATCTAGTCAATATTTTCTTTGTTATAATTGGCAAATCTGGTAGTGGGGGGAAATGAGCACTGAAACATGGAATGCATTATACTGTATCTTTAACAGAAATAAAAACTTTGTCCTTAGAATTAGAGAAAATCTAAGACAGGAAAAAGACCAAGATTTTAGTCCAAGATTCAGCACTTGTTTTGTAAAATAATGAATAAATATTTAATAAGTCTCTGTCACATATGCTCACCTCTGCCATTGTAGTGTTCAAGAAGAACAGACAGAAGATTCAAGATTGAGAGTAGCTGTGTGCCAATAAAACTTTATTACCAAACTGGCTGCGGTTGGATTTAACCAACAAGTTTACCAGTCATTAAAAATGAGGAAATCAATGCCCAGAGAGATTAAACAACAAAAGCACAAGATAACAAGTGACATAATTAAAACCAGAACTTTACTATCTTAATACCTAACTTAAGAAAGAAGCACCTGTTATAAAAGTATTATTTTGAAAAAGCCACAACTGAAATGCATTGTAAAGCCTCATTCAGTTTAATAACCAAAATAATGACTTTAGCAAACAAAAAATATATTTAATGCTAAGTAATGCAAAAAATAATTACTTAATACTTCTAATACTGTTTTCAAATAGAAGGTTCACGCACACTGCTGGACTGTGGACTCTTGTCCAGTGGCTTGACTGCATCTTTCAGTGGATGGGAGCAAGGTCTGTAATGAAGCCCACTGATAGTGGATGGTGGGAATTCAGGGAGTTTTCAGTTCTTACCCTCGTGGTCTTTCCACCTTTTTCATCCTGAACTCCAATATTTGATGCCATCCCTCACAAAAATTATTCCTGATCAAACTAAAATTTCCCCCCACAAAAGCCAAAGGAAATAATAACTGTAAAACTTAAACAGTGTTTTGAGCAGAATACTAGGTTTAATCTTTATTCGAGCCATTAGATAACAATTAAAATCTAAAAGAATATTTAGCTACTAAAAATGAAGCAGGGACCTCCCTAATGGAGCAAGGGTTAAGTCTATCACTATGAAGCTATCCCCAGCCAGGGAGCTGACCCACATGGCACAGACCTCTCCTGTCTAGTCCACTGCTCACCTCAGCAATGTATTTCAGTCAATCCGCCTATTCTGCTCTCCACTCTCTGCTGAATCATCTCACCACCACCCCCCACTACCTCTGTTCTGTACCCCAGCTCTTGTATTAATCTCTTCAAAAAAAATAATGTCTTTACCAAACACATATATAAAAAATATGTATATATGGCCCTCCCCAGTGGCACAGTGGGTTAAAGCACAGCACTATGAAGCTATCACAGGCTAGGGAGCAGACCCACATGGAGTTGCAGACCTCTACTATTTTTGCCCCCCCCCTTCCCTCAGCAGTGTATATCAGCCAATATGTCTATTCTGCTCCCACTCTGTTTCTGGTGAATCCTCTCATCCCCCTGCACCTCTCGTCTGTACCCCGGTTCTTATATGCATAAATAAATCTTCTAGAAAATATATGTTTATATGTACCTATGAATGCCATATGTACACATAATAATATGTATGCATTTACATAAATTTATAAACATACACTTGATTTCAGTTGCCTAAGCCTCTACTCTTAAATTGACATGAATGAATATATTTAGCAATTGATAAAATGTACTTTATGCACTGTTTTATGAATACTCTGTGCCAGTTTATTGAAAATTATAAAGCCGGTGCATATATATAATAAAATTTATCTTAGCTTTAATTATTAAGCACAAGCTAAAAGAAAATCTTCTAAAGCTATTGCACAATTACAAGTATGTATATCCAATTCTGGATAAGAATGATGAGTCTTAAATCTCAGACAAAGTTTTAGACATGTTTGATGTGTCCTGAACCATGCATGAAAAAGCATCTGTTATTTACAGATCAAAGCAACCCTGAGTATCCTAAAACAACTAGAGTGAAAAGTGCCCAAATCTAATTTCATCCCTGTCCACATGCTTCTTTGAACTAAAAATTCAGAGAATTGGTCAGTATGTTGAACTAATTAGCATGCTTAATGCTTGCCAACTTTGATGGCTCTCATTCTTTAAGAAATAGAATATTAAAAATACTTTTTAAAATGCACACAACACAAGCAAATATTCAAGAGTTAGTCCATGTTAGGAAAGTCAACGATACTGAATAATGCCTCAAAAAGTCCCCAAATGAGTGACAGCTATTTAATATTCTTTCAGATATGAAATGGGCTGTAAAATGGCATAGGGGTTTCCATTTGCCGGAAAAGAACAATATTTTCCTGTGTTCTGTCATTTTGGGAGATTCAGCATGCATCTAATTTTATTTCAACATAAAAAATACAAATAAAAAGGCTCTTGATAAGAGGTTGATATTCATTTTTTAAATGCAATGAGGCTAAGACCTTTTAAGTGAAATCCCACACACAAGGGCCAAGTCTGTGCCTTTATTATTCATACCTTTGAGCCTCAAGGACATATTTGCTTCAAAGATTTTCCTAACATTCACTTGTGGTTATCAATGAAATCTTTAGAAAATATCCATTTAGTATTAAATAATTTTAATTAGTTGATATCTCCATGATTTATTTTGGTCTAGTAGCAGATGGATTGTTTAATGTTGATGGTCTAAAAAGATTTATTTCTCTAATTTACATTAGAACACACATAGAGCCTTCCATGCAAATTCCACCTAGGCTTTTATTTTCCTCTTCTAACTTGACACCAAGTGTTAGGTATTTGAAGGAAAGATTGGGGTGGGAGGAGTACACAGGATTATGGTGATGACACATGGGCAAAGTGGTGGTGAGCAGTCCATGGGGATTACAACTGAGGTGAAAAAATTTACAAAATGAAGAATAATGTAAAAATATATTTAATTTTTTAAAAATGGAAAAAATAAGAATTAATGATTCCCAATTCCAAAGAAGTTCAGTGCTTGTGATTATAGGTAGCATGCCCAAGCTAAGTATTTTAGTACCACTTGAAGAGTAAGGGAAAAAAAAATCTTTGAAAGGCAGTTAGCATTCTTTAGACTGTTTCTCAGTATTGACACATCAGTTCATTTTTTGTGAATTCTGTAAAAAGTTTATCTAAAATTCAACTCATCTGAAAGGACTCATTCTTTACCAACTTCTCCTCCTCATACTTGTCAGCACTGTATTACTACCACCTACCAGTGAATTCCTTTACAGATGCACAGACATGCCCTTGCCCTTCCACAAACAGCAGAGGGTAGAGCCTCTGATCTCTTGTCTCTTCCACACACCGCTAACTCCATAGCTCTGTACCCTGTACTCACTCCATAAATGTATTCAGGTAAACAAAGAGCCCTCGGGTCACCACCTCAGTAACCTATTTTTCTTACACCCATAGTTATCATCTTGAGAGCTAGAGCATACAGAGAAAATTTCCACATTAGAAAAAGCCTTAAATTCATTCTATGGTTTGTAGGAAAAGCTATTCTAGGAAGGCAGTTCTAGATTAAAATTCAGATAATCTAGGTCTAGATTTATCCTAATCACAAACCAGCAGAGTGTTCTTGCAAAGTCATTTTAGTATTGCATTTCACAAAATAGCGTGAAGACAATTCTCAAAGCAATGACACTGAAATGTGCACAGATAAAATAAATACACAGCACCATTCATTCCCTTCTTCAACAATGTCAAGATAATTTAAACTAATATGACAATGTAAGAGCAATAAACCCAAGCTATATAATGAATCAAAACTAACTATGGTGACTATGGTAAATCAACACTAGATGAAGAACTAACCCTTTAATTCAATGATGTATATGTATTAAAGGTATAGTAGTTTAAAAAAAACAGGTCATTCTCAGAAGAAAAGGTAAAAGATATAAAGTTTTTGGATGGTTCATGACTTTCCTACTATTAATTTTTGAGATTTTTTTTTGGTGAGGGAATGATAGAAAAGTTTTCAGGAGCTTCACATCATTTAAAAAAAGAAACAAAGGCAAATGTTTTAGAAAATCAAAACACCATCTTTTCAAGACTGGGATATTCAAAAAATGTGAACAAAATACCGTAATTGAGAAAAAGAAATACACTGCTTGGGAAATAGCAAAGAACCAATACAAATTTGTTGTAAATACAGACCAACACATATATGACCATTGATTACAAAGTTGCAAAAATATTTCAATGAAAAGAGGCCATACAGTTGTAGAACACATCTCCAGGAAAGTGTAATAAAAAAAAAAAAAAGCCAAACCTAAGTGCTGTCAAAGATTCAGGGCATATATTTATCATATACTTACCATGTCACCTAACAATTGCACTCCTTACCAACTACCTATCCTAGAAAAATATACACGAATGAATTTATATAGAATCCCGTACATGAATATCTGTAACAATTCTCTTTACACTGGAAGGAATTCAAGTGCTCTTCTGCGGATGAATGGATTTTAAAAAGTGCTATGTCTGAATAATATGGTACAATTAAAAGGAACTAATTACTGATCTGCAGCGACTAGGATAAATCTCAAAGGCTATGCTAAATGATAGAAATAGTCTCAAAAGCAGTATATTGGATGACTATTTTCTGAAAACAGAACTATATGATGCAGCACAGAGTAGCTGTGGTCAGAAATAAAGAAGCAGGTATGACTACAAAGGGATAGCATGCAGAGGTTCTGGCAATGATGTCCTGCTGTGCTGGTGGTTGCATGAATCTACACAAATATTATACTGCTCCAAAGGAACACCAAAATAATCCAATTCACAGGCTAATTTAAAACAATATTATTTATCCTTTTTGCCTAAGACAAATATAGGGAAGAACGATGGAAGAATAAAAACAATGCCTTTTCTGTTCAATAAAAGGGCCTACATGCAAAGTTATACCAAGAATCAGGAACTTAGTTTCTGATGTGCTTTCCATTAAAAACATTCAAGGACTCAGAGAAATGGCTGGGACAAAAAGGAAGCTCTCAAATACTAACGGTGAAATCTAAGAACAGAGAAGTAGGCTTGAATGTGGAACAGTTCAAGCATCAAAAAGAATAACGGTAATGGATTGTAATTATTAAACAATAACATCCATGACTGTAGTGATGGCTGCATACATCTGTGAACAGATTAAAACACACTAAATTGGCCCTCCCTGGTGGCGCAGCGGGTTAAAGCACAGCACTGAGAAGCTAAAGCCGCTTCCACATGAGTTCGATCCCCGCCTGCCCCGGAGGTGACCACATGGCGCGGCAGACCTCTCCTGACCCGCCCGCTGCTCCCCTCAGCAGTGTACTTCATTGATCTGCCTGTTCTGTTCCCCACTCTGTCTCTGGTGAACCCTCTCGCCGCCCCTGAGCCTCTGGCCTGTACCCCAGTTCTGTATGTACAAATAAATAAATCTTTAAAAAAAAAAAAAAAAACACTAAATTGTCACTTTAAATGAGTTGCACGATACATGAATTCTTTCTCAATTAAGCTGCTAAAAAGAGAACCCATAGGAATATTAAAGAAAAAAGCTGGGGGTTGGGGAGACAGTGGAGTTTTGCTCTTCTTCACAAAAGAACACAAGCTAATAAATTCAGGGAAATAAGACAGTTATTAAGAAAATCATCATTTTGCAATCACCAATGAAATACATGCTCCAGGCAAGAAACGTCAACATGTTCAAAACTACTGGGTGAAAAATTATTGGGGAACTGGTTAATCCCATGATCTCAAAATATTACCCCCACAGATTACTACTTATTCGATCAATTGGTTTAATTTGGAAAAATTAAATCTTTAGAGTACAGAAAACTAGAGAAGATCAAATTAGTCAGAAGAGTAACTTTACCCCCACTCCCTTAGGGATATCCTATGCCTTCTGTTATAATACAATACAAAGTGCCCAACATTATCCAGGCATATACAGAAGTTATTTAAACCTGAATTTAATCATAAAGAATTTAAACCATTTAGCTTATGGGACTGTTTACAGAACTGTCCTATACTCTCCAAGAATGTCAATACCATGGAGGGGGAAAAAAAGTTGAGAAAACCTAATAGCCAAATAAAATGTCTGATCCTTTACTAAATCCTGGAGAGGAAAAGTTATATAAAGCTTTTATTACTGGGGCAATAAAAAAAAATCATGGAAGTGATCAAATATTGGATAACATCTAATTATCAATGTCAAACTTCTTAGCTATAATAATGGTATCATAATGACATTGTAAGTATGATCTCATTCTTAAAGGACATAGTTGGATATTTAATAATACTTAAAATATCTACTATATGACCATTGATTACAAAGTTGCAAAAATAT
>NW_004567105.1:48660258-48665392 GCF_000260355.1 Condylura cristata
TCACCGCCCCTGAGCCTCTGGCCTGTACCCCAGTTCTGTATGAATAAATAAATAAATCTTTAAAAAAAAAAAAAATCTCAGGAAAATAGAAAAGGATAAAGCAGATAAAGCAAAATGTTCATTAGTGAAATCTTAAGAAAAATATGTCTTAACTTTTCTCTTCGGTGTACTTCTTCAAAATAAGAACTTGGAGAGGCAGAAATAAAAGGTCTTACTATTCACCTAAAAACCTAATCACTCATTACTGCTAACAGTTGTTATGTAAAGAACAAAGAGTTCGAAAATTCAGAGCCCAACTCTGCCCTCTATTAACTGTTATTTTATGTAGATCAAGTTACTTATAGCACTGAATGTTAATTTTCTCCTTGGAATTAAGTAGGTAAATACATTAGTTCATAAAATGCTTTACAAGACGAAATGCAGTCTAGGTTGGCTGGGAATCACAACTAGATATGTAAGCAGTGCACACCTTCCAAACATATGGTTGACAAGAATTATTCTTTGTGGGATTATTATAAAAATTAAATGAAAATACCTAATCTGGTGATGCTAGATAAATTCAATCCACTTCCTCCTTCCCATATAGAGAAACTATCAGATTTTACCAAGGGGTTACTATGTGTCAAGCCCTTTGTTTGAAGTTTTTGCTTAGTCAAAACTAGTCCAAAATTAAAGAGTATGATGTGTCAACTACACAACACACAAATTTTTCAAACTCATTAAATGTCCACAAGAATGAAGAAAGAACTTTTAAACAATAGTGTGAATCAACAGATTAAATCAGTAGGGAATACAACTTTCACAAGATCTTGGTTGCTCAACATAAGGCATATCACAGCCTCCTCTAAGCACAAATATTACTGATATCATCTACCAAGCAGAAGACATACTTATTTTTTCCTATGAGACTAAAGAATCTCATCTCAAAGTGATTTTTTAATTTGGTCATCATTTCATTCCCCAAGACACAATTATAGAATAATTCATAGGCTAGCAACAAAGAAGACTCGTAACATATGGGTCACGGTAGAGGAGTACCTTGTTAGAAAATTATGTATCACTTTAAAAATTTCCTATATGCAAATTTAATCACTTGTTTCCCAAATGTAATTAAGATGCACACTAAACTGATTAGAGAAAAATACTTCTCTACAATTCATAACAAATTAACATAATGTCTTCCTACTTAAAAAACAAAAATCAATGAGATACATTTGAGCCAAAGCACCAGTATGACATCATCAAGTGTCATTGGTAGAACTGTTGTGAATTAGACACTGGAGAAAGAGAATTACCTGGGAAAAAAATATCAGTATGAAGATCTTCTAACAACATATCCTTATTATCTATTGTGCCTTAAAAAGTTTTTATTAGATGAGGATGGTAAGACCACAGAGGTGTAAGCCTGCCAGAAACAGAGCAATGGCTGAACCCATGCCGTCCACTGCAAGGCCCATACATGCTCTGAATCACTTGCTCCAAATCCTCCAGAAAAAGCAAAGCCAATATAAGAAAGTAGACAAGAGTCCAGACATAGTGAAAATGATCACACCAGACTGGATCACAGCGGCTGGATGACCCCAAAATTTCCAAGAAAAAAAGAGGTTCAAAAAAAGTCCCCAAAACCTCATTTTGAAACTTTAACACTTAAATACATGAAAAAGACAAATAGTACCATGCCACCAAAAGGAAAGCAGCAATGCCGAGAAAAATATAAGAAGTTTTATGTCCCCAAATGCTCAGCATACTAAAGTAAGAGGTACATTTTGACAACTGATGAAGAAAAAGCAGTGAATCTGTTTGACTGTGATGGTGGAAACATCTTTTTCAGGATGATACAGGAACAATATAAAAGGAAATATAACTGTTACACTGCTTGGCCAGGTGTCAACATGAAATCGCAAGTAATATGACACTGTTTGACTTTCAAAATCAATACAGAAAAAATATGGAAGATGTTCTTCTGGGTGAAACACATGATAAAACTGTCAGCCATTCTGACAATCTATTAATAGGAAAAACTACAGCTGAGAATTCATTTCAGGAAATGTGATCTGAAAGTTGAGGATAAGGTGGCAAAAAGAAGGTAACGATCTCATAAAGAAAAAATTATAAGACACTGAAAGGTTACAGGATAAGAAATAAAGACAAGTGTATGACCTAAAGTCACTAAAATAACCAGAGGAAATTTGTGTAACTGGAATGCTAGCAAGAGATAAGGTTGCCAAGGAGCATAATGTAAACTAAGTTCAATCTTCCAAAGACTCAACAGATTGTATCTAAAGCTAAGAGGTTAAGACAAATTAAGAAACATATGTTTAGATATATTATCCAGAAATAAGAACTAAGAAAAAGACAATAGGGGTATAGCTACTAGAGGGTAGGGCCAGGATGGGGCAGCAAAGTGCTGTTTTTCATGAAAATTTCTCTGTATTATTTGACTTGTTGTCAACTGCATATATTATTTTGATAAAAATTTAAAAGAGGGCCCTCCCTGGTGGCGCAGTGGGTTAAAGCACAGCACGAAGAAGCTAAAGCCACTTCAGCATAAGTTTAATTTCCTGCCCCGGAGATGATCCACATGGCGCAGCAACCTCTCCTGCTTCGCCCGTTGCTCCCCTCAGCAGTGTACTTCGTCCATCGGCCTGTTCTGCTCTTCACTCTGTCTCTGGTGAATCCTCTCACCACCCCTGCACCCCTGGCCTGTACCCCAGTTCTGTATGCATAAATAAATCTTTTTTAAAAATTAAAAAGAAATTAGACTTTATGTGTAACTTATTATTTTAGAAAATTAAATAATTATTTCATAGACTGTCCAAATAATGGCATTCTTTCAGGTTTTTTTATTTTTAAATAATTTATAGACTTTCATAAAAATTGCTGAGCTAGTACAGGGAGTTCACATACACGCTACACCGCTATACCTAGCTTTCCCAATGATAACTACTTAAGCAATCAGTACAATGCTCAAACCCAGCTAGTCGTATTGTTGCATAAGTTACAGACCTTTTGACTTCACTAACTCTCCCTCCTAGTGTCCTTTCTTTTGTTCCAGTACCCAATCCAAGATTCTACACAGCATTTCTTTGTTGTGTCTCTTGAGTCTTCCTATGTTATAGTTCTTTTATCTTTACTTTTTTATGACCTTGAAAATTTTGTATGAAGGTCTCTCAATTTGGGTTTTGGATCTCTCAATTTCTGATGGTTTCTCATGCTCAAATTGAGGTATTTTATATTTTAAAGGATGTTCAAAGAAATGACCTTGTGTCCTTCTTGGTCATATTAGGGGCTTATGATGTTAATATACCCCTACTATTGATAATGAATAAGCTATTGTCTGCCAGTTGTATCCAATGGGTAAGTTACTGTGCTCTTCCCTTTTTAGTTGAAAAAAGCTTGGGGATAACAGTTTGAGACTGTGACACACAATTTTAATAAACCTACTAAACCTAACCAATTCTAGTAGAGATATACAGTGAAGTATTTCTAGATAAAGTGTCTAAAGGCTGTTTCAAAATAGTTACAGTCTGGCATATATGAAATGTTGGCCACAAGAAGGTAACTGTTGATGTTAAATGATGGGCTCACAAGGATGTATTTTCATAGCTCATTTTTATGAAATTTTAATTTTTTCAAGATAAATGGTTTAAAACAGTGACTTTTTTTTAAAAAAATCCATACATATATGTATCAAAAGAAAAATTAGTTTATACTTTCATATACACTACTGGGCGATTTTCATTTTTAATCTGAGCTACTGTTAAATTGCCAAACCATCCACTTGAGAGTTCTCAGGTTCATGTACAAAGAAGTTTCACTTGCTAATATTTAAAACCCAGACATCGCATGCCCTCTAGTGTGATAGTCTGTAATACAACTTTTTGCATCAAGTTCAGAACTAAAGCAGAGTCTTTTCACATAGGAAAAGAAATACCCTTCTCATGCCAATTTCTGCTTCCCCACTTGTCGACAGATTATATGCTAATTATTTGGCTAAAGTACCAAAACCATTTTAATGCCAAGAATTACAGAATTGTCTTATGCTGTTTCTTAAAACTTATGCTGAAGACCAGGTAAGAGGACAGAAAGCTAAAATCAGTCAAAGCCATTTTTAAACAAACTGAGTAAAATCTGGATAAAGGAGGTTACTGAAATCACTAGTAACGCCTAATTCAAAACCATAGCTTCATGTTATGTCTCTATAGATGACATCATTTCTACCTTTTACAACCCTCTAACAATCAGAAATTGTGTTCTTCTTCAAAACATCTGGTCCAAGTCTTACAGATCACTTTATTTTCTTCTTATTGAAAAGTTCTAAGATGAATAACTAGTAAGTTTATCTGCACGAGGTGAGCAGGACGCAAATTTTAACAAGGAATGTACACTCTATAATCACACAGGCTTTGTCTATATCCAGTACCAGCCACATACTAGCTGTGTTACTTAAGTTTTCCAAGCCATAGCTTATCTGTTAAAAAGATAAGGTTACTATCTTACATTTTTATCTAGAGATTAGAAAAATATATGTAAAATGCATGGTCAGAATTCCAATTATAACATCATTATGTGATCTCAAGATAATTTGCAGCCAGGTAGTCAAATCCATAGGTAAATATCTTCAACGGTTCTTTTAAATGACACCCTTCAATGGCATTTTCAAATGTCATTTCAAAATGTTTTACCTATATAAAATATTCACAGAAGCAGTAAGTACTATTTGTGGAAAGCACAATAATATCAGAAAAAAATGATAAGACAAGGAGAAAAGTAACCTCATTGGAAAATTATATGTCAGAAAAGCACTAACTTTCCTGGGAATTAAGTGAGGAATCCATGATTCTTGCCAAATGTGTTTTAGCCTGAGCATCTGCTAGAGACTTTAATGATTAAGTCATTGTATTGGTTCGTCATTAAATATTGTTTGTGTGTATTATGTGAAATCTTAACTTTAAAATCAAAATTGTCCAAAAAATAAGTAATTTTGAAGTCAACTTATGTTTTCAGAGTAACAGTTACAAATAGACTAAATTTATCTCTACAGAAGAGTTTCCACACTGGTATCCAAAAGAACAAAATAATGATGATGATGATGATGACATAGGCATTAACATTTACAGAACAGAATTAAGTA
>NW_004567105.1:48665492-48726928 GCF_000260355.1 Condylura cristata
GTCCAGGCAAGTACTCTTGATGTTAAAAACTTTAGTACACAAGTATGGGACAAAGCTAGATAGAGGTGCATGAAATGGTCTCCTTCCTGACAAAGAGAGGAGAAAGACTTGAACAGCTGACTATGGCAGACACTGTAAAGTGACAGCCTTTACCCACTACACTGAATTGCCACAAACATATCCATCTTACCAACTACACTGAATTGCCACATACATTCATCTTAATCTCCTTGCAACTCAGGACAGCACTAAGACAATAGGCGCAAGAAGGTTTTTGTTTTTCAGATAAACAGTAACATGCTACTATTGCTTCCTGACATTCCCCTTCTTCATGCTTGGAAGGCAGCTCTGATACTTAGAAGAGCAGCCCTCATTTTGGACCACAAGTAAGTTAGCCAGAGTGTCAAGGTTAGTCTAGGAGAATGTGTCACTGTAGATCCTCATGCCCTCCTTCAGCCAGTACACCAGGCTGAGACTGACCATCTATATTCATGTTATAGAAAGGGAAAAAGCCCACAGTTGGTGTAGCCATTGTATTCAGGTTTTCTGTTAAATGCACCTTAATGCAGTCCAAATGTATCTAAACTGTTACATAAAGCTGAAAAAGACATTTCATATGGAACATAAAAGGAGTAACTACTTCAACAGTTTGGTTTATGAAGCTCACACTTAAAATGATGAGTGAAGAGACAGGGTCTTACCTTTGCTGAATGACTTTCGTCAGTGTTTACAATGCAGAGTCATGCCATCACATTTACTTATCAGTAAACCCTAACATAGGGACCTGTGTCCCTTCAGGATAATGGGATCAACATGCAACAATAGAAATAACATTCTCAAAACAGTACAGTGCCAATGAAATGAGTCCAAAGATACAGAAAAGTAAACAGCAGCTGGTTTCATATAAACACAACATGAGAAAATATGCAGTAAAGAGCTAGGGTCATTTTTCTGCATTAAGATAATTTTACTAAAATGTCCTTTCTAAAAATATTTGTTTACTTAAGAGATGATGAAAAACTGTGTGCTAAAATTCACATTTGAGAGTAACAATTTTAGGATTTTGAATTAAAGAATGAACTATGGTTCATTTTTCATGGAACATCTCTACAGTAAAGTTATAATAATATTAATGCAATTAAGTGACTCATTTTATAAACCTCTGTGATTAAAGGTGATATTTCATTTTCATTTGTTTAATAATCCCATTAATGAGAATGTCTCATTACACATTTACTGAAAGCCTGAATAATAAAACAATGGACTAATTCCAAGAGCAAACAGATTATTTTTTCTTTTCCCATGAAGCCAACATTATGGAATTTTAACAGATGTTCTATTTGGTCATAGTTAATAAAATGAATTATGTAGGATTAAAATAAGGTTCAATATGTTTGCATTGGATTTTAACTGAAAACAATTTCATAATAAAAGTTTGGAAAGATTAATAATTACCCTTTTTCCTTTTCAGTGGAATCACTGGGATGTGGAAAATAAGGGAATTACAATGTTTATTACTTTTCTAATGAAACCAGGCTTGTAATAACTATTTTTTCAAGGTTTAATCTTAGAAAATGATATACTCTTTGGCAATTCATCACCTATGTTTATCAAAAGTATGAACCATCACCTCATGTAAGTCTCAGTTCCCTTAGAGCTTCCTTGGCATTCTGAAGAGGCCATAATGTCTAGAAGCATCTAAACAAAATATTATCAAACTTAAAAGTAATGAAAACAACAACACATGTTTACCAATTGTCTCTTTGTGGGAGGAGATACTATGTCAGAGTCTAGAGCCTGTGCATGCTATGAAGAGTAAAAACCCAATGGATGTTTTCAAGATGAACTTACATACCACTTGAGAAGACTACACAACTTTATATGGCAAAGAGAAATGCAATGTAAAGATAAACCACAAGAAAAAAAAATAAAGCAATTTCATAAAAATACATACAGAAACAGATACCCTAAAGGAACTCTGCAGAGTTTTCTGGACTCCACCCTCTACTCCAGTGATTGGAAACTACAACTCCCAGCAATACCAAGGAAAGAACCATGAGGACCCAAGGGTGGAGCTAAGCGGGCATTCTGGGATTTGGGGGGATATGTACAGGGGGCCATTTTCTACACACGTGCTCTCTCTAGGGACCAAAAGTGGCTGGTGGCTATCAGTGTGTTAATGGAGTTGCAAGTTAACCGAGCTAGTAGGGTGTTCTAGTTACCTTGTATCTCTCTCTTTCCCTGGGTTGTTCCTTTTCCTTTCCCCTTTTGTAAATAAACCCATTATTGACCCTTTTAGTGTGTCCCTGCAGTATAATTAAATTTTAAGTGTGCAGGTGAGGACCCTCAGACAGGCAGCCCAGTTCACACTGGGTTGCCCTGTAACACTTTTATTATCATGAAAGCAAGTAATAGTACTCAGCCTTAAGGATAGTAAAAACTAAATAGAACGTCCTAACTATAATGGCTTCAAAACAAAACATTTTCAATGGAAAGCATTCAAGTGTTGCAATCCCAGTAAGAAAAACTTCCTCTAAGTGAATATTTGGCAAATGAACACAAGTAAATTGCCAACCTGAACTAAAAGAATAATCATAAAATTTTTCAGCTCAGTTACATTAGTAATTTTGACCAGCTCAACCATCAATTAAGATAACTTTATATAGACCTCCCTGGTGGTGCAGGGGTTAAAGACATAATGCTATCAAGTCAGGACAGCTTGAGTTCCAGCCCCAGGCAGGGAGCTGACCACTTGGTGCAGCAGAACTCTCCTGCCTCACCTGCTGCTCTTCCCAGCAGTGTATTTCAGTAGCTCTGCCTGCTCTGCTCCCCACTCTGTCTCTGGTGAATCCTCTCACCCCCCAGAACCTCTGGCCTACACCCCAGTTCCTGCACACAGGGAATCTTTTTTAAAAAAATAACTACATTATTATAAACAATATGATTTTCCTACAAAAGTAATCAGTGGATATAAAATTGTTGCAGGTTTCAATTTGTTAACTGAATACATATTTCCTCTCTACAAGATATTTGGATAAAACAGCGTCCATTCGTAGCTGAGCAGTTTTATGAACAGTAATAGTTAACTAGCATCTAGTTCAAACACAACAGCTGTTACTCACCATCGTGAAAGGGCACCCACATGTTTAAACACATCAAAGTTTCATCCCTACTGAAGAGTCTAACAATCTAAAGGCAATTTCTTCACTTCTGACTGTCCATGCAGAATATATTGCTGCAAGGTCTCAGTGATTGCCATGAGACTTACAGGGGAGCAGTCTACGCAAAGTCCCTAGCACACCTGGGCAAACCTAGGCTCAGAAAATTACTCAACTAAAAGTGTTGTTCACAGAGATATCATTTCCTGACCATTTCAGTTTCTAGGTACCCTAAAAGCCAGTTAACATTTCCTGAACGCATACTACACAACAGACTTTGCAGAAAGCACATGACAAGGATCTCTTCATTTACTTCTCAGTGACTTTAACAATTCAAGTAATTGGTTCACAGGAAAGAAAATAATTCTCCGATATACAATAATAAGCCCACGTTGATGTAAAATTAAAACTAGAGTGAAATCATTTTTTTACTACATAAGCAGAAAGTATCATTGGTAAGGTTGGCGAAAACAGGAATTCCTAACTGTTGGCCAGAGTGTCAACTGATACTTCCTGAAGGGCAGTTTGTTGATATATACCAAAAGTATAAATGACAATACTCTTTAACAAAGGGATTCCACTTTTTTGCATGTAAACTACAAACATCCTAAACCAGGTATAATATCACTAGAAAAATATTATTTGCTGGGATATGTCTGTAAAGCCCTCCAATGAGGACTGGTTAGATAAACAATGGTTCACTTGTACAGTTGGTTACTATATAATCAAAGAAAAGAGAAAGATGTTCTTTATAAAGTGATAGAAAATAATCACCAAAATATATGATTAAATAAACAAGAAGCAGAACAACCACGATACACACACAAGAAACAGGCTATATAACATGAATTTTGGTGAAAAGGAAATGAAGGCAGACAACCGAGCTGGGAAAGAGACTGTGAAGGACAAACCTTGAGGCTTGATTACTAAAAGTTCCTTTATCCAGCCACTAGATTAAAGGGAACTTACATTGCCTGAGACAGACAAATAGAGTAATTAAGTTTATATCTACTTATGAGTAAACTTTACAACCCAACAATACTTTTGCACCAAAAGGCAGAGATTAAGGGCTTTAATAAACTAAAAAAGAGGTTGAATGCCTTGTTTGCATTATTCTATTTTGACATCATATATAGCAGAATTTGGTGGGAGATTTAAAATTTGAGGATGAGGGGGAGATAATCCTTAGTTGCCAAAATCTCTTTTAGTAGCTACTCTATCAAAAAGCAAGCACGAATCACTCATTACCAAAACAGCAACAACCTGCCGTGAGGATACTCCAACTGTGTCTCCCTGACAGATTTGTATAGACAAGAATCACTGACTAGTAATTTTCATTCCAAATTCTAGGGCACTAATCCTGTCCCTCCAAGTGTTTTCTTCATATTTTCTACTTCACCACCCTGGGAAACATCCAGCAGGGTTGAGAAGTTCAACTTCTCTTCCTGACAAATACCCCACTTTGTTGAGACCATTCACCCTCTTTTCACTTGGGGTACAGGGAAACCACCCTTGCCCCTTCTAAGTGACTAAATATGCCAATTCTACTGAGCTAATCAACGTACACACACGTTTTTGCATCCACTGGTACCACTGCTCGTGTTATTACATCTACCTGTCTCCTTGATTGCTTCTTTTGTGCTCCTTCCAAGAAGTAACAAATGAAGGAATTAAGCGAAGATTAATTTCTACTAATGGAACAAATACTGAGTACCTCTCAACCATTGCTCTTTCTATAATCCCACTGGCAGCCTACTTGGACATAAATGGCACTGTTATACTGCACTTTGAAGTATCTACATTCTTATTTGTTTCCCCACCAAAGCATAGTTCCTTTTAGGGAAAAAATATCCTTTGTGGTGCCCACACACAGTAGGCACTTTTTAAATGACTGCCAGGTAAAGTCTATGAAGAAAATGCATTTTCAGAGTTTAGCTTACTCCTACTTCTTTTGAAACTTGTCTTTCTTCCTCTACAAGAGTCCTTCTGATTCACCTCTAAGATGGTGACACTGTTCTCCATATAACTCTAAGTACAATGGACCCTCTGAAATCAGCCTGGCTATAAAAGCAGCTGAGATTTTGCTCTCCATTTCCATCTTATTGCAATAACACCACAGCACAATGGTTGACCACATCTAATTTGGCCACATCAGGAAGAAAATGAATACTGAAAGGGTGAGATAAATAGTATAATCTGCTGACCTTGCTTCAACTCAGTCTAAAATTCACAGCCACTAAAATAATTTAGGAGAACATAAAGGATAAGCAAGCAATCTGCACAAATACCAAATACAGTTAAAAAAAAAATTGACAGTATTCACAAAATCTCAAGCACGCACAATAATCTATCTTATAATGCATGGATTCAAACTTCAATCTCATTCTAATGGGCTGCTGCTAGGAAGCTAAAACTATTTTAAAGAAAAAATTGTACACAGAATAAATGTATAAGTTCCCTGGAGATTCTCACTAGGGCTCTGATGTATTTTCTTATTGAAACATTCAAAGAAGCTTTTGGCAAAAAGATTTGATATTGGTGTCAGGATAAAGTAAGAATTGAAACTATTTATAATGCAAAATTTTTGTTTAAAACAAATATATCACTTCTTATTTTTCTCATTTTGAAAAGAAGCTATGTTCTATTCAGCAGTAATTCTTCTCTCATTCTACCACACAATCTCTACAAAAGCAATATTTCAAATAAAATCAATTCTGAAGGATCTTTTATGAATCCGCATAATGCAGAAGACCCCAATTAAATTTCCAACAAAGCGCTGCCATTTTGAGTAAACAAAGTCATCTCAGTTGGGTCACACTAGTTGCAAGAACTGCAGCCTGGAAATTAATTACTAGCATGACATATGTCAAAACAAATTTTTAAAAGAATAGAATGCACGGTAAGTATGTGCTTTATCTATCTGTTTGTATGCAAAACCAGTGTTCTCTAGTGTGTACATATATTCATTTATTCAACATCTCTCAGGAAAATAAGGTTCTTTTGTCCCCCTCCCTTTTTTCTGTACCCAGGTGAAATCAGTATAAGTAACACATGTCTAGTGAGTCAGAAAATAAGTATAGAATGAAGATAGAGTGTGGATGATATTTTCGAAAGGCAGAAAGTCATCTTCACACAAATAACTATTTTTGAAACATTTAGTTTGCCTGCAAAAATTTTTCAAAGATCGACACCAACTAATCCGTGCTACATGGAAGATAGTTAACAGGCAAAAATGGAAGCTTTTAATAGTATGTGACATGTGTGTTGCCTAAAGACTGGAATCTACAGTGAAACAGCTAAAAAATAAACTACCCAGAAATAAAATTAGGAGTTTCAAAAATTTTCAATATTACACTAATTATGAAGATATTTAATCATATTTTTGTGAACAAGTTATATAGCTTCCAAGGAGAAAGCAAGGACACAGAGCAGAATTACGCAATTCTCATCTATGTTTTCTTCATAAAAAATCATGTCCCAAAACAGTAACTTCTCTTTACATCTTGCTTTGCTATCAATCACCTTTAAGCTTCAAAACAGCCTTCCCTCAATAAGGCTAAAATTGAAACACTCCCTCAGTAATAAGCTAAAACCACTTTGCCTTTTCAACCAAAAAAGAAAAAATTGACCACATATTGAATTCAAGACGTTCAGAGAGGGGAAGTGGCTGGCTCTGGCAAACTGCACCGCAAGCTCCTGCAGGGCTGGGGCTCCAGGCCAGCCTCAACCTCCCAGCCCACTGGGCTGGCATCAGGAAGACAAGCTCTCACAACTGCTTCTTTGGCCACAAATTTTTCAATAATTCTTAATATTACAGAAGTGAACTTGATATCTGATCTTTAGCATTCATTCTTATATTTCAACTACAACAGAATTTAGCTTATAGAGTGGATCATCCTGACCACTTGGACTGTTCCTTCAGCAAACCCACCCTATCCGTCCACTAGATGTCAAAAACAAGACAAAACACAGTGCTTTTACAAATGACCATAATTTCCCTTTTGAATTTTCAAACCAGTTTCTCCAGATAAATTTACCAAACAAAGCACAACAGTCCTTTGTACTTTAATACTAGAAATTAAGTGTGTTACCTCTCTTAAAACTGTGCTTTTGTAGCCCCGATACAATCCTTGGATGCCCTAAAACAAACAAAAAGCCAAGAGGTTAAAAAGTTAAGAGGCGCAAAGAGAATTTCTGAATGACTGTCTAAAAGTCTAACCCGTTCTAAATTGGGTTTTAGAACATTTACTGTGAACTCACTTCTGCAAGAAATCAATGGTTCTAAACTGATTTTAAGTACAGCACAGCTCCCTTTAAAATGAGGGCAACTATAAAACTAATTGCATATTAATTTTGCTGTAGCTGCTTTCAACATTTCTTTCCCTGAAAAGAACCCTTGAAACGTTCTAAATAATTACCAAATGCAAATACACAAAGAATATTGATTAACCTTTCATATTAGCATAGAATTACTTTTCAGTTTCATTCAGAAGATATCAAAAACTCATTAATAAGCTAGCAATAAAGTAACAATAAATCCTCTGGACAAGCTTTGACTGTCCACAGGATTTAACAAGGGTGCTCTTTCTTAATCTCTTTCATACAATTAATAATTCAAAATTTTCTCACCTAGGTGACTGAGTGCCCATTAAGAATAATCTTTCTAAAAGTCTGAGTCATTTCTATGTGATTGATTTCCACTAAGAAAAACAAAAGGCTTCTGTGAAACTCTAAAGGAAAGACAGCTCAATGGACTCTAGTCAGCCAGCAGGAATGTCATCTGACCCACAGCTTAACAAAACCAGTAAAAGAGCAATTACTGTTTGATATAAACATGACGACTATGGTCACTAATCAGTCCATTACAGCCCTTCCCAACCACAAGTCCTCAAATCCTGTAGTGATGTTTACAACTCTTTACTCACTTCACATTATTTACTATTCATTCCATGTCTGATTCCAAATGAAATATAAATAATTACAATGAAGGCTATACATATATTAGTGGCATTCCATATGTTTTGGTTTAAAAGTTAGAAAGACATAAAAAAGAAAAATTAAAAAGATAATCTTAGCACTTAAAGTTACCATAATAAGACATCGAATTTAGCTTTAAGATCTCTTTCTAAGGGTAAGACACACAGTGTTCATACTAGGTACTATAAATTTTTCTTAATGAAGAGAAAAAAAGCTTAAAAACACATCTCACCTCTTCATACAGGATGTTAGAAAAAATTTTAAATGTTCTTGAAGAAGCTGACACTTGTGCCCTCTGCTTAACTACTTCAGAAGGAACTCGAATCAAGCAGGCAACCTAAAATACAGAAATGTAGAAATGTAGTTATATCCCCCCAAAGTAACTGCTATGAAAACTGAAGTATTTTTCATAAATTAAAATAAGAGTAATAAAAGGCATAATATACACCAAAGGTTTGTATTTTTTACCTGAAACACTTTAACCCTACTGGGCACTCATTGTTTTATCACTCCAAAACCATGTTCTCCTTTGTTTTATATAGATCCTCGCATCTTCTGCTATGTTCTTCCAAGCACTTCAATCTACTAGCTTCCTGATGACAAGAAGTACATGTACTCATTCTGAGCCCCCCAACAACTAGAATAGCAGCTCATGCTCACATGACAGTAATTTACACATCTGATGAAAAACTGAATCAACGCAGCCATGTACAGACAAGACTGAGCATCAGCTCGTCACCTCTAACCTTCCACCTTACCCCTCCAGCCTCAAGCAGCTTCTAACCCCTGGAGCTCCCCACCAGGCAACAGCTGAGGAGTAACTCCAGTCTTTAAGTCCTACTCAGCATTTGAGTGACTTAGGTCCTGATCAGGCAACAAATAATTTTAACATTACCCTGATGATGTCTGGGTGAAGTACAAGCCACTTCAAGCTCATATTTTCAGGGCTCTGCCTTCAGTAGCCTACTGATTTTCAAAAATCTTATAATAAAGTAGAGGTCATGACTGATCATAAAGACAAGAAAAAACAAGTAATGTCAAGGATCAGGAGAAAAGGGAACCTTCTGCACTGCTAGTGGTAAGAATATATTATGGAGGGCCCTCCCTGGTGGCGCAGCGGGTTAAAGCACTGCACTAAGAAGCTTAAGCCACTTCCCCATGAGTTCGATACCCGCCTGCCCAGGAGGAGATACACATGGCGTGGCAGACCTCTCCTGACCCTCCCGCTGCTCCCTTCAGCAGTGTACTTCGGCGATCTGCCTGTTCTGCTCCCCACTCTGTCTCTGGTGAATCCTCTCACCCTCCGCATTTCTGGTCGTACCCCAGTTCTGTATGAATAAAATCTTTTAAAAAAAGAATATATTATGGAGGTTCCTCAACAAACTTAAAATGGAACAACCATGAGATTCAGTGATCCCACTTCTTCTAAGGAAGCAGTAACTAAAGGAAAAGAAATTGATTATTTCAAAGAGTTATCTGCACCTCCATGGTCATGGCAGCATTATTTATAATTGTGGATGCGTATATAGAGAAAAAAAATTCTTCAGCCACAAAAAAGGAAATTCTGACATTTGCAACCACAGGGGTGAGGCTTGAGGGGTATTACGCCAAGTGAAGTAAGTCAGAGAAACACAAATAGTACATGCTCTCACTTACATCAAAACCGAACTCCCAGAAACACAGAACAGACTACCAGAAGTAAGGAGTGGGAAGTAGGTAAAATGGGTGGTTACAAACTTCCAGTTTTAAGGCAGGTAAGTCCTGGGGATGTAATACATAGTATGATAATAGTTAAATAAGGTATTGTATACTTCTAGCACTAAGAGAATAGATTTTAAAAATCATCATCAAGAAGTTACAATTTGTGAGTTACAATTTGTTAACTTAACCTTACTATGGTAATCAACTTGCAATATCAAATAATTATGTTAGCATCTCAAACTGAAACATGTTCATTATATCTCAATAAAACTGGGAGTAGTGAGAACTGGATAAGCCAGAAGGAACCCAGACCTGGGCAGAAGACAGAGGTGGGGAAAAGGCATTTCAACTGTTTTAAAGGAAGCCCTGCACTTAAGCCTCTATACACTAAGCAGTTTGCCAAAACAAAGAACTTTTTTACAGTTTAAATTCTACACACTTGACTCTGGCAGCTCAACGTTTTGCATATGGTTGAATGATTAAGGAGCTTAATTCTAAAATGTTTACAATTTATGTCTATATACAATACATGCATAATATACAGGTATATATGCATGTATTCTAAATGTATTTTTATACACCTGTTTGTTATACATGCATTCTACATATTGTACATATATCATGAAATATATGACAGAGAACTACATAAATTTAAGGTTTAATAACAAATGTGAATAATGATGTATATGGCTAGAAAAAAAAAACAGAAAAATGAAATTTTCCTAGCCAAAATGGCTAAAGAATACAGGAAAATTGAAGAAACTATCCCAATTAGATTGCACAAACTCAAAT
The DNA here is from genome assembly GCF_000260355.1 of Condylura cristata. Lineage (NCBI taxonomy): Eukaryota > Metazoa > Chordata > Mammalia > Eulipotyphla > Talpidae > Condylura > Condylura cristata. The sequence continues at coordinate 48,676,121 of NW_004567105.1, forward strand.
AGGTGTGACCACCTCAAAATAAATGTTCCTAATTCTTAGTCAGAGATTACTACCCAAATGGAGACTACGTGAGGCTTTGTTCTGCCAACAGTAAATGGTGCTTAAGGTACAAATCAATAAACTGTGTAAATGATCAAACTGTAATGAGTGCTTCAGACTTAGCAATCCACATGGTCTCTGTCACCACCATCCAACTATGCTGTGGAAGCACAAGAGCAGCCATTGATAACAAAATGTAAATGAATGGTATAGCTGCACTCCAACACTGTATTAACAAGCAAGCGATGGTTTATCAACTGCCACTTTAGGCAGAAACACTAAAAAACGCTTCTTTGGAATTAGCCTTGACAAGAACAGCATAGGCACAGAACAGATGTAGTCTCGGCATCAGGAACATATAGGACGGAGATGGCAGGTCATTTGATTCCAGATGTCATGGAATCAGGTAATTTCGGCACATCGTCTCCAAAATAGCAATGCTTTAAGGTGGTACACTACAAACAAGTATGATTATAACAAAGGATTTATTGCCGAAAGTTATTTTTTCTATCCAACTGACAAGACAAAACAACATAATCTGAGCATTTCTTCATCAGACATTTGAACACTTTTTGTTCAAGATATCTGCAATGTGGGCCAATTTATCTTCCCATCCAGTCTTCCTTCAAACTTGATTCAACAAAAGCACAAGGAGTTAGATATTACACAAAACACAGCACAGAAAAATAAGATGGTACCCCAGCATCAAAGAACTCAGAGCCATCTATGGGTAAGTTTAAGAAAATATGGCAAGAAAATGGAGAAAAGAGGCATAACTGAGTAGTATCATGCCAAGCAGAGAATAGGAGTATTTAGACCTTAGGCCCTCTAGGCCGAAGGACACTGCCACAGATTATGCTTTCACAGAACCTTCCAAATGAGCCTGAATTAGCTGGCAAGAAAGGTGGAAAGGGAAACAAATACGAATACAAAGCAGAGTGGTTCCTGTAGCAGTACCAGCCTCCAAAAGAAAGCAAACTTGGTTTATATCCATCTAAGACACTACATCGTTTCAGGTCAGTAGGAACCAGAAGAAAGCCAGGACAGGGGGACAAGGAGCTATGCTTTGCTAAGGAGGTTGGCCTTTTTTCCATTACAATGGGAGTGATGAAAAAGTTTAGGTAGAAAAGTAAGAGTCACTGGGTTAGACTTAGTTTATCAGATAGCCCACCCAACAGGCTGACTTTCCAGCTCTGCTAACTCATAGGGCACTAGCCCCATAAGATTTTTACACTGTGTAGAAGATTTCTTTTAAGTGTGAACAGCTAAGGCAAACTGTGGGTACAAAGCACACATCAGGTCTGGAAAACTCAGTATGAAAAAAGAATGCAAACACCCCATTAATAATTCTCTCATCTTGAAATATATATTACAATACTAATACGAATGTTTAGTTTGCTAAATTATGAAAATTCATCCAGCGGATTTTTCACCTTGTTCAATGTGGTTACTATAAAACCAAACATTACATCGATGTCTTGTCTTGTGACAGAATAGTGTGACACAACAGCTGTTCCAGCTTCTGAGACAGTTTTCCATCATCGAGCTGCAGGGTGCAGTCTAGCGTCGGGCAGTCCAGCAGGCAGCGCTGAGGCAGTGCCCTGCGCACATGTCCCTGGGGGTGGGGCAGACAGTGGTTCCTTCCATGGCTTCCCTTCCCACATCTCACTGTCTAGGCTTCTGTGATTCTAAGAGCCATCAAATCGTGTTCTAAGTCTACCACCAAAGTAACAGCTTTTTGGGATACAAGTAGCAGAACACCAACTAGTGGCTGAGGCAATACATAAACACTTACCTTGTCATCCAACATGTAGTTGGGTGAGAGGCAGTCGACATTAAGTACAGAATAGTGACCAGGTGAGCTATAGCCCGGGCTCTTCCTAGCCTCAATCCAGCCACCGCTGCCACAGTTGCTGTTCACCGCATGAGCAGCATGTCTCCGACATTCTCTGGCATCCCCATCACAGAGCTGGGTTCAAGGCCAGAAGGCTAGTCCTCCCCAGCAGGCGTCCACTTGCAAGTGTAAGTCAGAATAGTGTGCCATTCTTCCCTGTCTTAGGAAGTCTGAAGATGCTTAGATCTAGGAAAGGGTCAGGGGACACTGCCCACCCAAACCCAATCAGTATTCTGAAGGGAAAAAGGCAACTTAACAGAGCCTGCAACCTTCCCCAAAAGAATCTTTTTTCCACAGGTCAGCCAAGATCAATTCTTTCAAAGAAAAAAAAAAGTATTTATTTATGCATATAAGAAATGGAGTCTACGCTAGAGGAGCAGGGGGTGAAAGGATTCACCAGAGACAAAGTGGGGAGCAGAACAGGCAGATCTACTGAAATACACTGGTGAAGGGAGCAGGCGAGGTGGGAGAGATCTGGGGTGCCACATGGGTTATCTCCTTGGGACAGGATCGAATTCTTGTTGCAATGGCTGGCAATAGTTCGACAGCACTGTGTCTTTAACTCCTGTTCCACCAAAGAGGCCCTAGCAATATCAATTCTGATTGCAAAGCAACCAAGACCCACTACTTGATATTCTCAAGGAAATCAAAAGTTTCAAATGGAGATTTGTGGCGTGATGGGACAAGAGGCCCCTGCAGCACACAGATGAGGGTTAACAGAGTTCACTAGAATTGTGTCAGTGGAGTAGTTGAGGAAGAAGTCCCACCACAGTGACTTCATGAGTGATCTAGAGGTAGTGACAGGTAAGTAGACAGGAGTCAGCTATGGAGTTAGGAGAGGTGAGATCACAGATGGTCATGGGGCTAAAGAACAGTCCTTTGTCCTATTTAGGATGGTAATTATTTGCATATAGGAAAAGAACAGATGGTAACAGAAAGGCAGAGGTTAACAATAGAGAAAATGAAATAATATATGAAGACCTCAGAACTGTGAAAAATGGCACTCAACACTGCTGACCCATCCTGAGCCTATGCTGCCCTCCAGCCAGGGTGCAATTCCTGCATCTAAATTGTTCTGTTCCTTCAGAGCAGATGAGCAGTGGCTGGGCTGTGGGTCTTCAGGCCTGGCCAGAAGTTCTGGCGAAGGAAGTAAACTCACCAATGTTACCTGTGACTTTCTGGGTCTAAACTTTCCTCACTTGACTTAGTCTAGAAACCACAAGGCCTCTAAGTCTTCATTTCTGTAACTATTAATTTTCCCCAATTACACCTTCTCTCCTTTACCTCAAAATATTCTCTTTATTCTTCAAATAAACCATTTCTCCTATTCTTAGTTCTCAAAATAAACTGATACCTGATTTTTTTTTACTTATTATTCTGTACATATGGTTCTTTATAATTTTTTTCTTCTGTTAAACTAAAAACACCAAGAAAATACGATTTACATCAACCTTACTGATCAACTGGGAGTATCTGTCTACTACCATTTCTCCACTTAATATGGGAAAGCAGGTAAAATCTAGTACTTTTAATTTTTTTTCTTTTCATTTTTTGTAAAAGGCAAAGGAAACTAAATGAAGTCAGGAAATGGGCAGAGGTTGCAGTTAGGATCAGGGAGGGTCTTAAGCCTAGGCACTTCAAGCCCTTTTATCATCTGAATGAGAAACAATCAGCTGGAGGCTGGTTCCTCCAACCAGGTAAAAACTGAATGTCCAGAACACCAAACAATAACACAATGCTAATGCAATAGACCAAACCTAGTTTCAGGAAAGCAGGCCACGTAACCTGGAAGCTTCAGTGGGCCTCGGTAACCTAGAAGACTCCATGGGCTTCAATCAATAAGCAAAAGACAACACCAAGACACCCCACAACTGAACGCTCCCACTCCTTGCCCACTATAACCATATAAACACCTACTTCCTGTCCCCTCAGTGGCTACCCACTCAGGATTCCTCTGCTCTGGAAGATTTCCAGTCCTTTCTCTTATCTGACAATAAATCTCTTGCTTTTCTACCTAACGTCTTACAAGTTGAATTCTTCCCTTGCTGAGACAAGAAGAAAGAGCACTTCAGGGTTCTTGGAATCTCAGGCCCAATTCAAAACTTCCCAAGAGAAGAGGAAACACCAGAAATCAATCATTTCCACAGAACTGATCACCAATACTTCAGAATTTTTTTTTTTAAGATTTATTTACTCATACAGAACTGGCGTATAGGCCAGAGATGCAGAGGGTGAGAGGACTCACCAGAGACAGAGTGGGGAGCAGAACAGGCAGATCAATGAAGTACACTGCTGAGGGGAGCAGCGGGCAGGTCAGGGGAGGTCTGCCTCGCCATGTGGATCTCCTCCAGGGCAGGCGGGGATCAAACTTATGAGGAAGTTGCTTAAGCTTCTTAGTGTAGTGCTTTAACCCACTGCGCCACCAGGGAGGGCCCACTTCAGAAATTTTAAAATACCTATTTTTTATGAATGGACTGTTTTTATAGAGAGACTAGAAAAAATAGAGTGGGATTATAGAGGTACTATTTCTCCTTTACTGCCTAAGTTTCTTTAGCATAATTCAAAGGGCAAAATAGTCAAAAATTTAAAGGAAAAAAATAAAATGAAAGTCCAAATTTAAAAAATGCTTTTAGATGCAAAGCAACTATCGGCCTTTGTTTTTACTTTAGTGAAAATGAACCACACAAAAAGATTTAACAACTTACCACTGAAACCTAAAACTGGATATAAATTATGCTACTTTTCATAAGAGCATAAACCTTTAAACCCATACATTTAAGCCAAGATAGATAACAAAGTCCACTGAAACTTACATGAACCTTAACAGGACAGCTCCCAGCATCTAAAACTCATTAAAGAAATGGAATTAAATAACTACAGAAAGAAAAGGGTACACTAAGTCCTTGTATTTTTCAATTCAAGAGGTCAAAAGTGAAATATGACCCCAATATGTCAAGAAAATAGGAATTGTCTACCTTTGTGGCTTGGCATAAATATTTATAGAACTTCATGCTTCATAAACCTCCATGTTCTTACATTATATTTTGATTTCTTAAAATATATAGAGGCAGAAGGAAAACTTTGAAAAGGTTCTCAGATGAAAAACCATCTAACAGAAGAGGCACAAAGCACCCAGCATGGCTTCATGACTTCCATGGCAGGGCAATTCTAGCCTGAGAGAGGCCACAGAGTGACGCCTCTGTCTATTTCCTCCACCAGCCCTGCTGCCTCGCATTTGGTTTTCTATTAACTCTGATCTTTCTTGCATTTGAATCTGAGCTACATCAGAGTATTGCACTGCACAAGAACAAACACACATTTCAGTATCGTGATGCTGTGAAAGGAAATAAAAGTAATGGCATCTGTGGGTATCCTAGCAAATCTATTCTTTAAAGCAGATTTAGAATTGCCTCATAATTTGGGGGTTCAGTAGGAATCCATGACACAGGGATGGTAGCACTGTCAAAAAATGCAAGGATGCTCTCTATCAGAAGACAGCGAAGGTTTTCCATGAAGAAAACACATACCCCCATCTTTTATCAATATTTCTAAATGTAACATTGGCCCCAGAGATTTAAACATAACAAAAATATGCTGAACTTTAGATTAAAAATTGATCAAAAATGATTTTGCTACCAACATTTTTCTTTCTTTGATAAAAATACAAATTTTTCTGATAAGCTTTTTATCTCTTCAACGAAGAAATGAAAGCCTCCTTTAGTATGTATCAAACACCGAAAGGCAAGTCTATGTCATAAGACTATGTGTGAAAGGGAAAATATCACGGGGAACTGCAGTTTCCCATTAGGTAATCTGAGCGAGGGCAGAGAGGAGGAGGTAAGAAGAAACGATGGTGCTAAAATCTCTGCTTCTGCCAAGTCTGATACTTCTACAATTACCTGCCAACCTTTCCCAGTCTTGCTTCCATCCTCACTCTTGCAGTGTCCTTCAAAGTCACTGGACATCACTGACAGCACCTAATGTTGATTTATCTTTTCCTCAGAGCTGACAAAAAATTATCCAGTTTCCACTTTTCTCTAGACAGCTAATCAGCTACAACCTGAAATATTCCTGGTACTTGAAGCTAACTGTAAGCATTTTATGGACACATCAAACAAATTATGGAAGTTGTGCATGACCAGAACCCCTTGGCTTAGAAAGCGAAGGTGACACCAACAATTCTAGGCCACCATCTCTGGAATTACTTTCCACGACAGGCATATTACAGTAAACCCTCCAAGGTGTGGTCTCACTTTCCATAGCTCCAGCTACCCACAATCAACCATCATCCAAAAACATAGTAAACAGTAAAGTATTTTGACAGAGACCATATTCATCTAACTTTTACTGCAGTGTGTTGCTGTTATAAATATCCTATTTTATTATTAGCTTTTTGTTAATATCTTACGGTGCCTAATTTATAAATTAAACTACCGTAAGCATGGATATAGAGGAAAAAACACAGTACAGTGTATGACTCCATCGTGTCTATCATTTCAGGTATCCATGGGAATTTTGGAATGTATTTCCTGCAGAGAAGGGAGACGACTGTCCATGTATCTAAGGAATTTAAAGATTCAAGGTTTAGTATCAACTAATTCTTCATGTTTTAGACCAGAAATATCAGTAATAGATTCAAAAGAAAACTAAACAAATTAAATAGAGTCAAAGTCTAATCCCATTTGAAACAAAAGCCGCTTTCGACTTTGCCAAGGAAACTCCTTGTGGCAAATAAAAGGGAGTGAAACTTTCTGATAGTCTGAAGTTTATTTAAAGGCACAACATACCTGCATTTTATTTCATATTCTTTGCTAATTCCAAAAATTCTGTCTGGAAAGCAGGTTTCCTGAATTAGGAATAACTAACATTCCAATTTATTTATATATTTTACATCTGGCATAGCTTTTTGTACCATTTAAAACCCTGTGACTGAACATTTGTGTGTCAATTCTGCCATCTTCTGGCTACAAGGGAATCACAGTTGTTGATCATGCTAACAGCAATTTCCAAATCCTAAATTATTCTCCTGAAAGTTTAAATTGCAACTACTAATAAGGGATGTAAGTGCATCATAACTTTCTTACTTATAAGAATCCTTCCACTTCTATAGTCAATAAGCATTTAAAGAAAATTTTGACATTTTTGAAGATATAATCTCTTGCCTGACAGGACTACCATCCTTGATAATCCAGATGCTATACAAAAACACAATTAGCCTTCTTAGCAAAAATAACTATCATCTCTTAAGCCTTGTTTCTAAAGATTTTTCACTGAAATATACTTCACAGTTAAACTTTAAATGACTTTTTTCACTTCCATATCTTTCCATATGAGGAGGTGACAAAAAGTCCCATGAACAGATACTTAGATTTCTACCAGGCAAAATCTGACACTTGAAGAGAATGGAATAGTAATGGTATTAGTTTTTTACTGCTACTACAATTATCACATATTTAGGACTTAAGACAACTCATATTTAGGAGTCTCCCTGGTGGCTGAAGGGTTCAGTTCATCCTGAGTTCCAGCCCTGGCCAGGGCACAGCAGACCTCTCCTGTCTCGCCTACTGCTCCCCTCAGCAGTGTATTTCAGTGAATCTGCCTGTTCTGCCCCCCACCACTGTCTATGGTGAATCCTTTCATACACTCCACCCCCACTTCTAATATCAAAAAAAAAAAAAAAAAGACAACACAAATTTACTTTCTTGTAATGTTGGAGGTCAGAAGTTCAAAACAGGTCTTACTGAGCTTAAATCAAGTTGCCCATCTGCTGGCATCCCTTCAGGAGACCCTACAGCAGCATCCACTACCTTATGTCCAGAGAACACCTGTACTCCTTGATTTGCAGTCCATCTTCAAGCCAACAAGAACATCTTAAAACCTCTCGACACTCCCTCTTCCTTCTTTATGGTTACACTGAGGCCAACTGGGTAATCCAAGAGAACAGACCCATCTCAATCAAGATCCTTAACTTTATCCCATCTGCAAAGTTCTTTTTGTCATGTGAAGCGACATCCACATTTTTGGGGAACTAGGACATATTTAGAGGTGCTTTATTTTCTCTACTAGTAACCAACAGCAAATTTTACAACTCTGGCCTTATTTTTTTTTTAAAGAATTTTATTTATTTATGAATACAAGAAATGGGGTATAGACCAAAGGTACACAGGGTTGGGGAGCAGAGTGAGAAGATTCACCAGAGACTGACTGGGGATCAAAACAGGCAGATCTGCAGGAGAGGACTTTTGCACCATGTGGGTTAGCTCCCTGGCCGGGGATCAAACTCAGGCTGCAGTGGCCAGTGATAACTTGATAGTGCTGAGACTTTAAGCCCAATGGCATAAGGGAGGCCCCTGACCTTATTTTAAAAGAGTGCTCTGAAATGGTAATAATACCCAAGTAACACTCTTGCCTCCAGTTCTGCATCAATTGTGCCATGTAAAAAATATTACATGAGGAACTCTCCTGCACTGCTGGTGGGAAAGCAAACGAGTACAACCGCTATGGAAAACTGGAGGTTCCTCAAACTGCTAAACATGGAGCTTCCATATGACCCAGCAATCCCACTCCTAGGTATCTACCCAAAAAACACAAAAATACTGATTCAAAAAGACACCTGCACCCCCATGTTTACTGCTGCTTTATTTACAATAAAGACATGGAAACAGTCCAAATGCCCAAAAGTAGATGACTGGATTAAAAAGATGCGGTATATACACACAATGGAATATTACTCAGCAACCAAAAAATATAAACACATGCCTTGTGCAGCAACAGGGATAGAACTGGAAAAGATCATGCTTGGTGAAATAAACCAGAAAGAAAAGGAAAAATATCAGATGGTTTCACTCATAGCAGGAGTATAACAGACCAGGCAAGAAAATAATAATAATAATGAACAGCAACATACCAGAGACATTTCATGGGGGTGGAGTAGGGAATGGGATCAAAAACAGTGGGGGGAGGGAAATGCATGACTGGATTATGGTGATGGCACATGGGTGATCTGTGATGGGAAGCCCACGCAATTACAACTAAGATGGAAAAAAATGCACAAAATGATGTAAAATTATTATTTTTGAAAAATCTTAGTTAAAAAAAAATTATATGGGTGGGGGGGAACCTGCTCCTAGAAGTACACAGAAAATTTTATCTAAAATTTCATTCTGCAATTTAGTAAAATGTGGTATATAATGGCTCGCAGTATCTAGGAAACCTTTAGCAAGTTAGTAAACTTCTGGTAGTTTTAATTCCTTTTGTCTTCTGAACTGATCCCTTCCCTCCCAAAACCATAAAATTCTAAATAAATAAATAAAATTCTTAGAAAGTGTTACATAGAGGACATTTCTGCTACATCCTTGCGTGACGTGATTACTGCCGGCATTTACTGGACACTTTCAGGAGTGGAAGCTAGGCTGAGCACTTTTGTCAGTGTTACAGCACCGAATCCTTTTAAGAACTGTGAGTAGAGGGGTAAGGGTGGGAGTAGCAATAACCCGGTTTTTCAAGATAGGAAAAAAGCAGTTCAGTGAAGTATTGGGCAAAAAACACAGCTAAGTCACAATGCTGACCCTAATCTGTATAACTGGCCTCTCACAATCCCTATGCTGTCTTTACAAAGATGCTCAAAATATTCTCTAGTTATTTCATACAGGTAGCCAGCTTACCTTGAGGTCTGGTATCAAGATTTCTTACTTTGTGTTCTTGGGTTTCTTAGCAACCACACCGCTGGATATGTATGTGGTAAGTACTCAAATATTGTAAAGTAGATAATCACAAAGCAAAACAAATTTGTAACAGTGGCACTTAAGTTCACTATGCTACTGTGAACCCTAACCTGAACAAAATGATATTTTAAAAAATAAAGGTTTGTCACTGACAAAGTGCAGACTTGCACAGAAGTAGCTAATGCTAACTTTACTGATATGGTCTTTGGAAATTAGTCTTTGCTTTTTCCATTTCAGTGGAGTGGCAATTGCCAACCAAATACTCCTCCTGTGGCTTAAAATGGTTTCTTCAGCTTCATTATCCTATATGAAAATCACAGTCATTGTTTCTATAAAGCTGAAGTTAATTGTGTCCCACAAACTCACATTGCTCTTAAATAAAGTCCACACAGAGCTCCCCCTCCTTCTTGTCCTGTAACTAAAGATACAATCAATAAAACCACCGTGCTCCATCAGAATGCAATGCTATCCAACCCAGTGCTGCACTCTAGGCCTGCTGGGAGAGAAAAGAAAGCACTAAAACAGAAAACAACCTGGAATGTGTTCAAGAGAGAAGTTGTAAAGCTAATGGAGGGGTGGTGGCATAAACTGTGTTTCTTTGTAAAATCTCGCTGAAAAATGTCTCAGCAGTAATGCTGATTCTTTAAATGAATAACCACTAGCAAGAACATCACCACACAATGGCCATACTGAGGCTGAAACCTCTCTCTCCCAGGCTCTATCTTCCCTTCTTCCTTTGCTAACCCTTTCTGCTCAATTGCTTGGGCTGGAAAAGCTGGGGTATGTCTTAGCTCAGTGGATTCGGTCGGAGAGTGAAGCATGTATACAGCACATAGACACTGCATGCTAGCAAAGCCCCCCATGATAAAATATGCAATGAGGAAATGTTGCTAACGGACCCTGAGAAAAAATACCATCTTCCTGCTGATTCTCCTTCATTAATGTCTCTTGAACTTGCCTTCCCCCTGCACGATCCTGCCCACTGAGATGCTGGTGACCTACCCTCACTGCGGATCTGTCTTCCCTGCATTCACACACTACATCCACCTCCACCCAGCTGCAGAGAATGTGGCACTCTTCTGCCCAGCCCATCAAAGGATAAAGCCAGACTCCTTGCCATAGCAGGCAAATCCCCCAACACAGCCCTAATTTCATCATGTCCTGGGTCACACCTGTGCTCCACTTGGAATTTGAATGTTACAATACCCTTCCTTGCATCAACTCACCTACCAAACCGCAGTATTCTAAATGCAGCTCAAAGGTTAGCTATTCCTGTGGGCTTTCCTGCATCAATGCCCTTCCATCTCCACCCCCAAGCCAGAGAAAGCCAACAGTTCTGTCTGTTCAAGTACTTACTTTTCTTTAGTGTATTTACACAATTACAAGTCTCTGCCTTTAGACTTCAGGCCTTACAAAGGCAGCATTTATCACTTTACTCTCCATGCCTAGAATATAGTAAGGAACTAAGCTCTAAAAGTAGTAAAGGAAACTGGAGGTATTGAACAAAAGCAGACTACAGGAATCTAAGAAACCCACGTGATGAAAATATGTATGAAGTAGAGGGTTTAAAGGCTGAAAACAGGTTGTTTACATATTCTGGAGATAATTTATTGTGTAATTCTTAGAGCTCCACGTTTCTAAGGAGTCAAAAAGTGTGTCTTGGGCCTCCACAATGGTGCAGGGGTACTATGAAGCCATCCACAACCACTGCAGCACAAATTCAAATTCAGCCAGGGAATGACCCACATGGTACAGCAGATCTCTCCTCTCACCTGCTGCTCCCCTCAGCAATGTGTTTCAGTAGATCTACCTGTTCTACTCCTAACTTTGTGTCTGGTGACTCCTCTCAACCCCTGCACCTCTCACCCATGCCTAAAAATGAGTAAAATATTTTTTTTTAAAAATTAAATACTTAGTGGCCCTCCCTGGTGGCGCAGTGGGTTAAAGCACAGCACTGAGAATCTGAAGCCACTTCCGCATGAGTTCGATTCCCGCCTGCGGCCTGCCCCGGAGGAGACCACATGGCGAGCCAGACCTCTCCTGACCCGCCCGCTGCTTCCCTCAGCAGTGTACTTCGTCCATCTGCCTGTTCTGCTCCCCACTCTGTCTCTGGTGAAGCCTCTCACCGCCCCTGAGCCTCTGGCCTGTACCCCAGTTCTGTATGAATAAAAAATCTTTAAAAAAAAAAAAAAAATTAAATACTTAGTGTCCTGAAGTGCAAAAAAGGTTCCCAGGCACAGTGGAAAATACAGAAAGGAAAACAAGGTAGAAAAAAAAGTAGAATGTTCCCTTAGCAGAGGCCTGTGTCTAGATGGTCAGAAAGAGAAATGTTTGAGCATGACTAGGTTTCTGACAGTTCAGCTCAGCCTCTAATTGCAGCAAAAGTTTTCTAACAATGTCTGTACATGTCTGCCTTGTTTCATCTCTACATATACATGCAGTCCCATCAGCAGCACCACTGTGGGATTCTCCTGATTTAGTAACTACACTGCAGTCACCTATTTTCTACTCAACCTCTCTCCCATGACTCAATTAGACAATAGCACAAGAGTCTGACGAGCCTGACACTTCCAAATCTGCCCAGAGAGTTAACCTGGACTGGCAGACAAATATTTTAAAATCTATCATGATTAATCCAACCCATTGCAAATGTTGCCAACTTTTTTCTATTATATTATATTTTTTCTTATTCAGTGGTTCCTCTTAGAAAGGGCCAATAAAGGTCATGAGAAGTACTGTATTTTAAAACATGGTATCATGGTATCACAGCTTAAATCCCCACTGTGGAAACCACAAAAAGGAGCGTGTGGGCTGTGATTTATGAGTGACAAGCACTCCGGCCAGCATAGATACATATACTCTTCCAGCAGCCACACAAGCAGGGAATCTGAATAAAAGCAACATGCTTACTAGTACATCTGCTATGCCACAGGCCCACAGGATGTACTCCAATACAAAGATGTTCTTCTGAACTCATCAGTTGCTAGAGTAGCTAAACTACAGCATACGTTACCTTCCTTTTCAAGGTTCTTTACAGACCTTGAAGAAAATGTCAAGAGCGAGGGGTAACACTCAGTCCAACTTCAAAATCTAAATCTAAATGTTTGAATATACTGCCACCCTCAAAACACATCAGGTTATTAAACCAATCCGAAAGTATGTGAAGCTAAAGAACACAAAAGGAATCCCGGCTTTGACGAAGGTGTGGCACACCTCCTATGCTTCACACTAAAATCCTCTGATATATGTTGGATTGCCAAGCCAAAGCATAAAACTGTACTAATGGGGTATAGACTAAGATTTCTGCTAATCCTCGAGCAGTGATGCTTAAGTATCACTGGGAGCCAGAACCCTCTGGGCCTCTTGTTTAAAATGCAGAGCACACAGTGCCATCTTCAGCATGCCCAGACACTTGACTCTGAAGTTGGTGCTTGCTAGGCCACACTTGGAGAAGTGTTGTTAGGAGCAGTCAAAGCATTTACAAAAAACAGGGTATCATTTATTTCCTAGCTTTCTCAATCCCAAATCAGAGTGAGACTGAAGTGTCTATGTGTGAGGATATCCATACATGTCACCCATAAACACAATGAATTCACAGTGGCAGCTTTTGGCTACAAACAAATTTCAATGTTCCTTCATTTCTGAAAGCAATAGGAACTAAAGTCAAAAGTAGGATAAGACCCAGGAGAAGTTAAATCTTAATGCCGTAAGAAAAAAAAATCACTACCACTATTACATGATAGCAGCTACTGTATTAAAGGAAACCTTCTGATCTAATTACAGATTCTACTTCTCACATTCCGTTTTCTGTGTGTGATGAAAACTGAGCTGTAAAATAATTGAGGTAGGGATTTAGAGACTTGGTACAGCTAACGTCCTAATAAAAAATGGCACACATGGGACTCTTACTGTTGTTACATATTAAATCTTATTTGATCGATTTTACTGTATTGCAAATTACAAGCATAAGGTAGGCGGTTGTAATTATAGTTTTATTGATTCATCATTAAGTTTTAATCAAGCTGCTGCTACAGGGAATGGTTATTATGGCAGTGTTCTTTTGTTTCTAAGTTTTTTTTGTACAGTAATAGTCACTACAACAAAGCAATTGTAGACAATACGCAATTCAATTGTTTCTAAGAAATCTGCAACATAAGCTTGTATCAAAGCAACTGTGTTAATACAGAACAATGCACAAAATTCTTATTTTCCTTAAGTGTCTACACATGACCGCTGACAGCTATTTTTATTTTCTATTCCTTTTCATTTTGCCTAAGAAATGTGCCTCTCCAAAAGTTACCTGTTCCTTCCCCTAAGGTTAAAAAACAAAAAAGGAAGAAACCGAAAACAAAAAATGTGTGCTCTATGAAACCAAAACAAGTCAGGAAACAAGAAGAGGGTATGTACATTTCTCAAGTATTTATTGAGAATATATCCTGAATGACTCCAGGGAGATAAAGTTCAAAGACTGATGATCAGAAGCAACATTCCACAAACTTCATATATTTGACAAATTTTTCAGCCTACTAAACTGTAACTGAATTTAAAATCAATTAACAGTCAATATATCAAGAGATGTTTCACCAGTGAAGTCCTCAATCTGTACCTATTGCTGGTCAATTCTCCTCTTAAGGTTCTCCAAGCATCAGAGAAATTTTAGAAAGGCATCTGATATTAGACCTCGCTGCCTAAGAAAGCATGCAAACCCTGAGTTACAGTACAATGAGAATGTCAGAATCGTGTATTTCTAGGTTTACAGGTATTGGTGTCCTTACTCTAAAGTCTACAAACCCCATCTCCTAAGCCCAACAGTTTACACATAGATTATTACATTTAAGTCTCCAGTTTTTAAAATATCAGGATACAGATATTAAAATATTAGAAAATAGTGTTTTCTACAAATGAAAAGATGCAGCAACATGAGAAATCTAGTAACTACCACTTGTACTACCTATTTGCTTTGTATAGTCTTAAGTCTGAGAGACATTAAGGCTAACACTGAAAAAAGACTGTCCAACACAGCCAACTAACTTTCAGGCAAAATGGCCCTATGTGAAACAAAATTAGGGGTCAAGATTTTACTGCTTGCTCTCAGCAACAAACTGAGAAAATGTAAGACAAATATTGAACTTACAGGTATATATTTAAACTTAAAGCCACATGCAATTCTAAAAGAGGGGGGAAAGCTCTCACAAAGACAGAATTTTCACAACCAGAAAGACACAAAAACTCCCACACGGGGCTTGTTATTCTTTGACATATAAACTGGAAAACAACTGCATGTAACAACATTCTAACGCCAATATAAATGCACACGCACACACACACACAAAATCTAAACCTAGGTAACAGGGTATTAGATTTTTTTAATCAATTACTTTTAAATTGCAACTTAAGCTATTTTTCAGTAAGAGTCCAAGCACTGGAGATTTTACCTTGCCAAAGAACAGAAAAATCCAAGCATGAGGGAGGTAAAAACCTCCAGAAACTGAATATAAAATGCCTATATGCTCACTTTACTGGAGAAATAGCCATAGGTGTAATTAGATCCCTAAAAGGGTCTACGGTTCTGTATGAGAACTAAAGAACTATATGTTCTTTGCTAACTAAAATTGTTATAGTTCCATCACTTTTATAATTTCAATAAATTCTGAAGGCAGTTTTTTTTAGTCCAGAGTTAACATGAGGTCTACACAATCATTTTCAAGCCACTGTCAAAGGAAATTTTATTAAAAAAACACTTCAACGATGCCCACATACAGATGAATGTGTCAAGAAAATGTGGTATATATAAACAGTGGAATATTACTCAATATTGCATGTCATCTGTGGCAATGTGGATGAAACTGTAAGGGATTTTACTGAGCAAAGTTAAGTCAGAAGGAGAAACACAAATACCCAAGAATCTCACTTACATTCGGTATACAGAGATACAATACAAAGGGTCAAATGAAGGCAAACATAAAAACTAACCCTTGGAAAGCTGACTGCAGAACTGAGACACCCAGAGAGGGAGAAGCAGCGACAAGATCTAGATGAAAGGGAGCGCAATGGACTAGTTCTAGATTCCGGTTTATTATATGTGCCAGGTGAATTGTTCCTTGTATCACTAAGTCTAGTCAGTGTTTGCTGTAAGTCTTTTTTGTCTGAAATTAGCATTACTCTTTCAGCTGTCTTTCAATTAGTATTTCTGAACAAGTTATTATTGATCAGAGAAGTAGAATCAGTATGGATAACAAGAACAAGGAGTTGTTGTAGAGATGCTGACAAAAATTGTAGGATCTGATTAAGCAGTTTACACAAAACTGTTACTGCTGCTTCAGTGTTAAGCAGAAATCAGGAGAAAACAAGGCTGTGAAAAGGAAAAGCAAAGACAAACTCACCGCTCTCTCTCATCAACCTTGATAACTTAACAACCTGCATTATAAGTTGGCCTCCTTCACCAAAGAGCCACACCTGACTTGGAATTTGGAGAAACTGAAGGAAACACAGAATTTGGAGAAACTGAAGGAAACACAGGAGGGGCTGGTGGAGATGGAGGTGGGGCTGCTGCCTAAAGCCAAGTGATGATGTGGCTCAACTGCTCCCCTTCTGAGCATAAACTCAACTCCTTCCATTCCACCTCAGAAATTCTGGGCAAATTTCTCTTGTGGCCACCATAATCTGGAACCAGCCTCAAAAACTTCCAGCCTCGACACAACTTCCAGTTTGAGGATAAGATACAAGCCACCACAACCGTATGGATATTTCTTCCTTGTCTTTAATTTTATTCTTGCTGTATAATTATGTTTTAGGTATGTCTCTTGTAAATAGTGGGTTACTATTTTCATCTCATCTAGATTGTCCTTTAACTACCATGTTTCACTTCTTTATATATATTGGGATTTGAAACTTTCATAATTCAAGAAACAATGTCATTTAAAAATAAAGTAGTATCTGTACGGAATATATATATATACACACACATAATAT
Organism: Condylura cristata; assembly: GCF_000260355.1. Taxonomy (NCBI): domain Eukaryota; kingdom Metazoa; phylum Chordata; class Mammalia; order Eulipotyphla; family Talpidae; genus Condylura; species Condylura cristata. The sequence continues at coordinate 48,692,750 of NW_004567105.1, forward strand.
GCATTTCTGAAATATTTTATACACATAACTTGTTACTTACCACTTCTCCAGCACAGGCAGCCAACATATGCTTCACGGGCATCAAATATGAAGATGAATTGGTATGCAAAAAACATTTCACATATTCATAGGTGATAAAAAAGGCAGCAGCTGAAATTTAAAACAGACTTTTATAAAATTTAAATATATTTTCATACTGTTAAGAAATTTGTTCTAAAAATTTACCACCTTATTAAATTTTGCAGTAACAGATAAAGATAGTTAAAAACACACTACCCCCCACTCCTTTACCTTTGTAGTATTTACTACTATATACCTGACCCTGAAATTAAATAAAGGAGACATGACCCTCCTGAGGAAGTCTAACAGTTAACCTAGCATTTACCAATTGCACTGAAATATCACTTAACCTTTTTAAGGGGGCTTTTCAAGAATATGAATTTGTCATCCAAAATACCTTTATATTTGGTTATGAAACAATCAGCTACATGGGTTTACAGTGTTAAAATTGCAAGCATATACTTTAATAAAAAGTCTATTCCATGTTTTACTTCTGGTATTTAAAATAACTATGGCCATTTTCTGTATTAACTCACCCTTAAACAAAGCAATACCATTACATTCAAACAGAACTCATAATCTCTAAAAAGGTAGCCTGTCACCTTAAACTCCGCTACACAAGAGCCTAAGTCTACCATCTACTGTTAATCAAAGATGTTTATCACTTCCATGAAAGATAACTAAATGACAAATTCATCATTTGAAGGTTATGAGTATGTCACAGTGAAGTCTGAAATACTCAGAAAAAGAGATTGACAGTGAAAATCAGCTCTCCTCAGATAGGAAACATTCATGGGAATACTAACAAACACCAAGTTAAATGAGAAAGCACTCTGTGGAAAAGAGATGACCCATACAAGTAGTTTTATGTAGTTAACACAGGGCCCTGCTCCCATGTGTGGTTCTAATGAAGTTTATCATACTTTGGCCCACTGACTGAATCTACAGCTAGAGTCTCTCCAGTTACATTCAGTTATAGGTTCTACCTGCTACACATTCCCACCTCCCACCTGCTTATACCAACAAACCCTCCAGGGAAAAAGGAGATGGTATACACGTTTCTAGGTATTCATGGTTAACCACTTCAGCCTGATCTGACTTTGTTGCTTCTTTTGTGATAGACAAAGTTCCTTTAGAAATATAAGCACTAAAACTCTTTTGGGTGACACCCAAGAAACACCCCCCCCCCAAATGAAGCCACAGCAAGGTTCAAGGGAGGCTCCAAAAAAGTTACAATGAAGAAGTTGAGATAGCAGAGACCTGCAGTTTCTCATAACTCTTTACAAAACAAAGCTGTTTTTCTAACATGACAATGAAAACACCAGAAAAAAAGGTCTTTTCACCATTTTTGACCTCTATATCTCTATTCCCCTCCATCATTCCGCAAAATACATTTCGATAAAGTCTATAGCCACTGAATGTTATGCTCATATACTACTGTACTCACCCTACACAACCAAATGCAAAACAAAGGACGCACACAGGAAATTTTAATGCACCAACAATTTGCAAAAAAAAAAGTCATTGCTGAAACCCTCGCACTTTGTCTATCCAGCTGAATCAAAATTATCTCCCTTTCAATGAAGTTCTTTGGATGGCAAAAGTGAAAAACAAGGAAAGAAAAACAGCACTTCCTCACATATACAAAAACTGAAATCACATTCTGTATATGAACTCCTGCCGGCAAGCATCTAAAGGATTCCCATAAGCTTCACGGAGCAGCTCCAGACAACCGCTGATCGTGCATATCAGCAACAGTTGTTATGTGCAATAGGTGCGAGGAAAAGCTCTTCAGAAGGATGATGGGGATACCAAATGAAGACCAAAGGAGGGAACTGGCACACCTGTGACCCAGTCAATCAGGCTCCCTAACAGAGACACAGGAATCTGTACTTAAGAGTCTCTCAGGTAATCAGGTGATTGTGGGGGACACAAATTTAGGAACTGCTGCCCCTCACACATACAGGGCTACATTTGGCAAAGAGTAGCCACACAGTAACAACCAGCTACAATCAACTATGGTAATCAACTAAGGTATCCTCAAAACAGTTTGCTGTTCTATATACTGCTAGCGGAGAGGGAAGGAGAAACAGTAAGATGAAAATACCCTTTCTCTCTTGTGCACAATCTTTTAAAAGACTCTTGTGCTCACAGATGGACATTTAAATGTCAACATGAAAGAGTTCCTCATGAATTACCCTAAGGAACAAAGAAAGTAAACCTCAGAATTTAAGAATTTACTAAAGCAGTTATTTGCTTTTTATTGCCACTCAAAAGCATCAGTAAATAATCAAAATAAGAACCTGAAAATTTTTAACAAGCCAATATTGCAGAACAGGGCCATAGGTCACATAATGACTTGAAAATCAAAGCAAGACATTGGAAGGAGACCATCCAGGAAGAGGATAGTGGAAATTAGTGACATCAGCTAAGAGCAATTTAGTTAAAAAAGGAAGGTTTAAAGCCTCTTGGGTTCATCCTTTCCACAAGAATCTTGAAGGCAATAATTATTAAACTCTGAAAAAGCCTTAGAAGCTACTAAAGCTGGTCATACCCAGGCAAAGTGCACACCAATTAAGCCTCCAGGGGTGATACCAGTATCCATACTTTTGAAAGTCCTAAGAGATCCTATGTGTGGGCAAGCTTGAGAAGCACTGCTTTAAGGCATCACAAAGCTAGAAAAATACTAAAAGAATTTTAACAATAAAATAAAAGCCATTTTAAAAAGATTTCTCATATTTTTTCTATTGCAAATAGAGTGGAATGGGACCTACAGCACTAACCAATTCAAAGTTAAAGACTTAATAGAGAACAAATTAGAAAGATAAGTTACTATACACAAAGCCCATGGTTTTATAGCAGTGAGAATATCAATGTAATTGTTACCATTAGGAAAGGATCCAATAGCAGTAGAAAGAACGCCAGCATATATTCCACGAAAACCACCAGCCTTGTTAAATCCTTGGGGACTCTGCAGCCTGGTTTTAATAGTATCCAGAGGAAATAATATCAAATCAACGGAGACACCTGCTACCCCACCAGCCTTTAAAAAACAAAAAAAGAGGGAAGAGAAGGTTACAAAAAACATAAGCTCACTGCCATTGGGGGTAGGGGTAAGGAGTTAATCTTGAAGGCGTAGTTTTCATATGCATCAATTCACTGACTATTTTGACATAGGCAAAGGACCTTTTACCTAAATCTCGACTTCCCTGCGGAAATAATTATTTCTATGGTTATAAATTATAAATTTTTAAGTTTTTGTAAATGAATTTTAAATTCATTTTTATACTTTCAAGCAAAGCCCAGGAAAGTGCCAAAGTCGTCTCCCCTGTTCCTAAGAAATCAGGTAAATGTTTTTAGTGGCCTGTTATTATATATTCTTAGAAAGTTACTCTGGGCATACATAAGAAATATGGATAGGTCTTTCACTTTCCTTTTATCTTTTAAAATAAAGGGTGTATGAAATATGTAGTGTGCTACATCTATTTATTTACACGTAATTAATCTCAGATCTTTCCCTGCTGTTGAGTAGTGAATCTGCATTGACCTTTTTCTTTTTTTCTTGAAGACTTGCATTTGAAACAGGTAATGATCCTTGTAAATCTAGATTTGATCCAGGAATTCTGATAGTATTCTGTCTGTGTATATTTGAATATTCTGTAGTAATTCTTAAATTGAATGGCTTTTTTTTTTTTTAACAAAGAGCTAAATTCCTAAAGGACATTACATCAAGGCCTGAATTAGTCACCTCCCAAGAGACACCAGGTTGCTTGGAGAAGTTGTATTTTAAGTTTGTACCTCATGATTACAGTGAAACAAACATGTAGAATATTTTTTAACTGACTACACCTCAGTCAAAGCAAAAGGAAATTCAGAATTTTTATGCGCTCAAAGAAATGATTACAAACAGAAAATTCTCGATGTATTTCCTGCATAGCAGTTTTTCCAATGAATTGTAAACTTTTGTCTTTTGATTCTGAACCACATTAATAAAACCAATTCAGAGAAGTAAAATACATATTAAAAAGTATATAAACTAGAGAAAGAAAAATATTATTCAAACATGTAGACAAAGTTCAAAATGATCAGTTGTTAACCCCCTTGGGTTTACAGAATGCTGAGTACAAACTTAGTGCCTAACACTCTGCTCTACTTACCACTCACCATAAAACCACTGCAAGGGTTCACTGTAAAAAAAAAAGAAGTTACACATTTTATGGGGGTGGAGTGCGGAATGGGATCAAAAACAGTGGGGGGAGGGAAATGCACTGGACGACGGTGATGTCACAGGGTGATTTGGTGATGGGAAGCCCACAGGGATTACAACAGATGAAAAAATGCACAAATTGATGTAAAAATAAACATATATATATATAAAGAAGTTACTCTTGATGGCAAAAGCAGTAATATCTGTCACCTTGTGGGGTGACAGCACTGAGAGCAGTGGAGAACAGAGGAAAAATTAACTCAAAGTCCAAGTAGTGAGAGACCTAGCGGGCTCCTATCTCTGGAGTTGCAAAACCTTCCCCCAGTCAGTCTCAAGTTTATTTTGTATCAGACTCGGGGGAAGTGGATCTGAGAAGGAATGTGTGGAAGAATGTGCATGGTGGGTATGTGTATTGGGGATGCACAAACTAGGAAGGAGTGAACAGGGACTATTGCCTGAGGGGAGGGGGGTACCATTGTTGCTGTTGATCAAACATACTAACTCTAGTCACTGTTTACACTTCCTGTCAAGGTGGTCTAGCTGGTTATATTAACCTGGCCATAATGTCTGCTTGCAGTTTTTAGCAGATATCCTCATACCAAAACTTCAGTCCTGGTGAGAGGCCCCCTGGCTGACTCTGCATTTTAGAGTGACCCGCAGAAACTCTGGGCACCAAGAAAACCTACACTAGAAAAGTGCATGACTGTAAACATTAACATCAATTAATATTAATATACATCATCAGTGTGAAAGACATGTAGACCATGAAGTCTACACTGATTTTCTTTAAAAAAAAAAAAAAAGTGGGCCCTCCCTGGTGGTGCAGCAGGTTAAAGCACAGCACTAAGAAGCTAAAGCCACTTCAGCATGAGTTGGATCCCCAGCCCTGGAGGTGACCACATGGCGTGGCAGACCTCTCCTGACCTGCCTGCTGCTCCACTCAGAAGTGTACTTCATCAATTGGCCTGTTCTGTTCCCCACTCTGTCTCTGATGAAGCCTCTCACTGCCCTTGTACCTCTGGCCTGTACCCCAGTTCTGTATAAATAAAATAAATCTTAGGGGGAAAAAAAATGTGCCAGGAAAAAAAATTAAGAGAATGAGAAATAACACAGCATTTCTTTTTTAATGGTGGTTTTCCTAAGTTATGGGAAAAGGTTCACAAGTGATGAAGAAGTTTGTTTTTTGTTTAAAAGTCAACAATTTACGACATTGTTCTTACTTTTTAGAAGAGGGTGGAGAAATGAGAAAAAAAGACAGAAGGGAATACAATGGACTATGGTGGTGAACTAAAGGTAACCTGGTTTGAGTGCACGATGGTGGCACCAAGAACGGGATCCTACAATACCAATATTGTAAGCCAGTTCAATTAAGAAAAAAAAAGTCGCTCTGACTCAAAAGGAAATAAGCATTGCACTTTCTATAAAATTAAAAACTATTTTGTAATATTCAGTATGTATATAAGATATTTTGTTCACCTTTTTCTCAAAACATGAAATCTAAGATCTTAGTAAGACTAGACAACATGCTGCATTTCATTCTAACTAATGATCTTTTTAATCTTAGGAGGTTTAGAGAGATGCATGCCATCTAATGCCAAATTTTAATCATTAAGTAAATTACTCTTTTACTTGGCACGCATTGATTCTCTAACCCCTCCTTCATTAGGGTTCTTATTCACTAGAATAAAATGACCAGATTCAATCGACTTATATAACAAAGCATGAATCAAAAGTCACCAACTGCTTCTGTGGATTTCAAACTTTAACTCAAATGTCATTTAAATTCATGAGACAAAATAAAAACAGATAAAAATAGGGAAAAGAATAAGAACATATATCCACTAATAAGAATATATAGCCACTAAGCAACATATTTAAGGCTTGAACAAAAGTTTTAATGAATGTTTATTTTACATTAATTTGACAAAGAAGTATTGTTCAAACATAAGGAAATGTTTGAGTGAGCTATATCAACTGAATTATAAGAAACACTACCAAATTCTTTTAGTCTTCAGAGTGAAAAATTTATCAGGGTTATCAGGGAAATGATTTGTCACAAGATATATATCAGCTTACTCTGAAAATCACAGGACCTAGATTAAATTCAAAAACCTAGAACACTATACCTCGATAAGCTATAAATCTAAGTACAGCTAACAATTTACTGAGACCTTGATGTCATATAAATGATAATACTGCTCCACCTTAATAAATGTAAAAAGTGCTAGCAGGTGGCAGAAGACTCTTGCCACTCTGCTCTCCCTTTTTAGTTCAATACATAATCTGCCTCATGTCTAGAACTTTCTAAAGATACTTCTCAATCCCCCAGGCTAGGTAAACTCTATTGTTTCTACATGCTGATTACAACTTTAATCCTTCAGTTGAGCACCTGGCCACTTATTCAGTATCAATGAGTCCCACTGGACTGAAAGAGGCACACCTGTTTTGTTTAGCAACTCGGTCCCAGAACCAATACATAGCAGATGCTATGTAACTATTTGAAAATTGCATACATTAATGACTATAGTAAAGGGCATCAATTTATATTTTAGAAGATCAACCTTTAAAAGGTACATTCAATTTTTTGAAGGTCTAAGACAGGACCAAAGGTTTAGTCCCAAGAGGATCATCTAACGGTTAAGCAGAGGGACACTACAAACACATCCTGTGGCTTGGAGCAAAAACACCACCTGGACATCATAGACCAGCACAGATAACAACAGAGGAGACAGAACACACTTCACCAACAGCAGGTGAGAGCTAATGGAGGATGTGGTCTGAGGGTGAGGGTGGGGAGCATGGTAGGGGTGCCAGCTCAGTTTGGGGCCCTGGAAAGGAAAAAGCTAAACAGTATGTAAGTCTATATCCTTTACTTACGCAAAACAGGCCAAGTTCTGGTAAAAAGAACAAAGTACACAGGACTGCAGTTCCTTTCCTCACCCATCAAGACTGGTACTGCCCTGAACAAAGGGCATCACAGTGCCCAGACTGTAGTCACAGATATAGCACACTAGAGAGAAGGGCTATGCATGATACCACAAACGCAATCAGTTGTGTCCTCCCATCCCCCAATTTATTTGTACCAGTGGACTGAACCCTTCAGATAATTCCCTTATCTTCTGACTCAGCAACTGAAAAACAGGTCTCAGGTTACCAAGACTCTATCAAATACAATAATGAGTTCCGTATTCTTCATTTCTCCAGAAATTCAGACCAAGACCACAACTCTGGCTTCACACAAACAGCCTTGATTTCAAGTTCAACAGGGTCTCCTTAGGAAAGCTACTTAAAACTATAAGCCTCTATGTCTTCATGCATGAAATGCAGAAAATAACAGTACCTGTACTTCACCAAGGATTTGAGAATTAAATACAATTAGTTGACTAAGCCTGTAGACTTAGTAAAATAGCAGCCCTTAATAATGCAGTAAATGCAATACCATTTTTAATGTTACTGTAAATATCCTTTCTAAACTGCTGATGCCACATTCTAACATGTCACATTAAAAACCATTCAAAAGACCCAAGAGTACTTTACCAAAACGTGAAGATTACATGCATATATTAAACATACCACTAAATTTACATAAAATCTGTACACTCAAGTCTTTATTAGCAATAATTAAAAGCTCTCTTCAAAAACTGCTCTCCCAACAAGAATCATCCAAGAAGTCACTCAACTGAAGTCAGATAAAGCAGTGCATGGCAAGAAAAATATAGCTTCAATTTAAAAAAAACTTAAGAACTCCTAGAGTTCAAATTTTTTATGACTATTGTTTTTGAATGCAGAGGCTAACTTTAAAAAATGCAAAATTATCATACATATACTGGCTATAAAAAAAGTACTCAAATGGTTATGTTTTATCGCCATTTGCAACATCATTATTTGCTTTATTTTTGTAAACCTATGAAGGAAGGAACCATAGCTTTGAGGCATTCTTCCATGGAAGCACTGGAGCATAGGTTAACATATATCTGGTTAAACTAGTAAGAGATATCTAACTTGTGGGAGTGGAAAACTATGGATGCAACTTTTATCTTTCCTCTATCATTTATTAATGTTAAATATTACTCAAATGTTACTCAAATTCTGTCTGTATCACCAACAAATTTAATATTTAAGTTACGTATTTCAATATATAATATTATGAAAGTGTTAACAAAAGCATAATAACTAGTCATGTACAGCTAAATTATTCAACTTTCCAAATATCCCCTCTTATACTGAAAGGAAAGGCAATGCCATCTCCCGGCATTTGAAATGCAGAAGAAATGCCTCCACCATAGCAGCTGTTCTTGATTGTGTTGCTAGATAATCAGCGGTCTCCAAGGATGCCCTGATCTCAACTGATAAATGAAAATTAAGCATATACTGTGTCCAGGTGACTACCTGCTCAATAACAAAAGGGACAAAAAAGAATGCCTGCACACCATGACTCAATCTTGAGTCCCTTACAGATTTACAAATAATGCCTCAACAATACTTCCTTTAATGCAGAATAAATACCAGGGCACCTTTCAGAAAAGAAAGAGGACAAAGAAAACATAAAACAAAGAATAGATAAAACAAAGAATAGATAAAATAGGTCCAAAACTTCATTCTCATTTTTTCTTCTGTTTTGTCACTCCACATCCTGTTCCCATCAAGATCCCTTCTGCCAGGGTTCTCAGGACAAGCCAGTAAGTAAACACGAGTATTATGAAAAAGCGTTTTTAATTTTAGGCATGGCCACCAGCGTGCACCCATCTTGGAAATGCTTTTTGAGGACAACCTCATTAAAGACAAAAAAAAAAAATGCACCCACTTAAAAAAGCCCAGCTCTGGGCCCTCCGTGGTAGCGCAGTGGGTATATTCAGCACTGGAAAATTAAAGTCACTTCAGCGCAGAGAGCTCAACCCCTGGCCCCAGAGGTGACCCACATGGCGTGATAGACATAGCCTGGCCCGCCTGCTGCTCCCCTCAGCAGTGTACTTCGTGGACCTGCCTGTTCTGCTCTCTGCTCTGTCTCTGGTGAAGCCTCTCACTGCCCCGCACCTCTGGCCTATACCCAAGTTCTGTATGCATAAGTAAATCTTAAAAAAAAAACAGCTCTCCACCACCTGTGACTGTGCAGGTGCCCCTCTTGTTAGTTCTCTTCAATAAATCTGTCCTTTTGGAATGTTTAAAAAAAAAAAAAGTACCCAGTTTGTACAGTGTTGACATGCAGGAATTTCAGGTACCACAATTTATACCAATCTTCCAATACCATGGTTCATACGTCAGTTCACCAAGATGATACTTTATCAAAATGGAGAACAGAGAAAATAAATTGACCCACAAAAAATGAAAGAAAAAAAAAAGCAAATAAAAGGAGTAACACTGAAAGTGAAATTTAAATCAAACATAGATGTAGCTTGGCTGTGGGTATCTTGACATGGTTTTTCCTTACACATCTTCAAATACATAGCCAGAACACTTTGTGAGGTGAACTTACCACTATAAGTGAGGAAAGTGATTGTGACCAAAAAAAAGATGTCCTAGAAGTTGTGCCAGCATACACTTTCACATTAAAGAAACCAAGGCATTTCACATAATTGAAAGCACCCAGGATAAAATTGAGCCAAACTTAAAAAGCAGTGCAGATTTCACTATGGCATAAAAAAAGAATGCTTGTTCTATGTTATTGGTTTTAAGACTAGAAGACAAATACTGTTTAAATTAGGTGTGATACAGTTTTTACAAAGAAACCGATTCATGTTCCCAATGTTTTAAATCAAATGTACTAAATACTAGTTTTACTCCTCCCATTTTCTTATGTATTTATAACAGACAAAAACAAGTTTGACACATACTGATGAGAACTTTAAAGGTTATGAGATAACTAACTTCTCATCATTGATTAAAACCTTTTTGCATAACTCCCCCTTGCACATTCATTCACACTGTCCAACACTATCACAAGAGCAGACTTCACACTGCACGGCACCTACACTGCCCAAAGTTCTTTCACCTGTATATCAGAATTGGTTGAAGTTAAAACATGCACAGAGCATGGAAGTTTTTTGTTTCATTTATGTAACATGTTAGATGAACAGATGAAAATACAAGGGTAGTGAAATAGCTAAATCATGAAGGGGAAAGAATCTGGCAGAAAGGGAAAGATATGGTAATGGGTGTTCTATTTTTTAAAATCTAAAGTACTTTTGAAATTAAAAAAACTAAAAGGTAACACCACCATCAAAATGATTCAGTTATTACCTTAGGGAATTTCAATGTATTTTTTAATGAATGAAACAGTACATTTTATATTTTAATGAGGCAGGAACAAATGTACAAATGTAGTGTTGAAGTTTGGTCTCTATCACATATTTTCCATGTTATTACAGCACACAGTCTTCACAAGCATTATTTTTAATAATCCCTGAATAGTCTATTCTTTTTGTTATTTTATAACAGTTTATTTTACATTTTTTTTCCATCTCAATTTAGTCTCCACGGGTTTTCCCATCACCAAATCACCCGTGTGCCATCACCATAATCCCGTGCACTTCCCTCCCCCCCCCATTTTCCTGAAGTCTATTTTTAATGATCCCTGAATAGTCCATAAAATGGTCTGCCATCATTTACCTAACCATTCCTCTTATTTCAAGTTTAAGTGGGTTACTATTATCTTTGTGGAGTGCAGATTGCTAATATTAGTTCCAAATTAGTTTACTGAAACCACCAACCAGTCAAAGCACTCTTTGATGGGTTTGTTCTTAATAGCCTGTTCTGTGCTCCTAAGGAAAACTAACATCCCAGAGACTGTCCCCTCATGACACTCTATGTCCCTTCAGTCCTCACCAGGAAGTTTCAGAAAGGGATTATTTAAGTAACTGGTACAGACAGGTTCTGTACTGCTTGTCATTTTATTCTCAGAATCTGGGTTTTAAGATTTCAACAATCATCAAGGGTCTACCACTTGCTCATTCATTCAATTCCAACTGATATCCTACAAAATACCAGTGCCTGATAACACACTATTAAGAAAAACCATTAGTTTTAGAACTGCCTAGCCCAGAAACACTTCAGCGGCTTTACCTTTGCAACATTATTTGCAACACTAGTCTTATCCACTAGACCTCTGCCACCACTTTAACATTTTAAGTTCTTTCCACCTGAGTGCTTTCTCACCCACAGCTCCCTCTACGTACAAAAATATCTAGCTCCTTCCATCTTTTAGGTCTTAGCTTAAATGTCACACCTCAGGAACTTCTTTGGTTACTCTGCCCATTAACTTAGATTCACCATTTTTTTTTTTTCGATCTCATCTGAGTATGTATCAGACACGTTTGGTGCACTGGCCTCTGGAACTCTGAGGGCTATCTAATGCAGTGCGGGGCAGACAGTGCATGGCAGATAAACTAGTAAATGAATAAAATGATCGGTCTTTAGGTAGAACGCAATCTGTCTTCCTTGAAACCCTTACCCACTGACCCTGATTTTACCCTCTGTAACTTCACTATTATATAGACACAGTAACATACACATAGAGTTAACAAATACATACTGCAGCAGCAGCAAGCACAGGACTGATTCTATCCTTTCGGGCAGATGAGTAAAGAGAGTCCAGGAGCCCTCTGTGGCTTTTCAGACTTTCATGCTCTTTGTATGTCAGTTGTGGTAGGGCAAGCCTGCAAACTGGCAAGGCAGGGATGGCAGGGGCCAGGAGACTGGCAGGCCTACCAGCCCCTGGCAAATCTGGACTCTCTCTCTGGGCTCTCTCTAGCGTTCTCTCTCACCTCTGGTAGTCAGACCTCCTCCCAGCGCCATTCCTCCATCTTGGAGTAATGCTGCCTTTATATCGCCAACCTCTAACTCAGGTGTGAACACTTGCACATGCGCACTCACCCTTGCTCAGGTGCCCATAGTCACGCGCCTTTTAACAAGATTGAGGCTGCAGGTGGTAGCCACAGAAGCCAATGGCATAAAAGCCTGATCACTTTCATTTATCCTACACATACTTTAAAAAAATAAAATTTAAAGCCATCATTTTGTTTTGTTTTGTTAACTCAGGTACTCACCTACTTTACCCAACTGCTACAGTTGCTTACTTAAGAGATGGTATCAAGAAGCAGTTATAGTGACCCCCTGTTACATGTCTTGGATTAAAAACTGCACTCTAATTTACATACATGAAATAGACACCATATGTGTGACTTTAGATAATATATCTAATCTCCTGTACCTCAATTCCCTCATTTGGAAAACTCAGAATAAGAATTAATTTGAAGAATAAAAATGGTGTGTGTAAACAGTTCAACCAGTCCCTGGCACAGAAATGTTAAAGGTCAAAACTATTACTGTTATGTCACCAGCTAAACAGAAAAACTACTTGAAAGTGATAATGTATTTCTTTTCATCTCTAAAACCTAGTTTATAAAAATCGAGATTTAAAACCATTTCTCCCACATAAATGTGGCAGAGGCTCCCCTTTCACATCTTCTCATAGCACTCCGAAACTAGCTATCATGTCAATCATCATTCATTTTCCTATTCTTTCTCTAGCACCTGACCTTTGTAAACATGTCTATCTTGTTCACCTTGTTATCTCCAGCAGCTGAAAACAACATTTGATAATTAAAAGAAGAAAACCTCTGGGACTCCATTTCCCCTGTAAGAAACTTTATCTTTTCGTTTTCACTGGCTCCCCAGTGAAAACATGGGCGGCCAAATCGCTGTGTTATTCATTAATGTATCAAGTACCTGCTACTGGACTGCAAATAACAGGAAACTTTAAAATATTCAGTAAAGGATTTTTTTGTTCTTGTTAAAACATGTTGAGTCCCGCAGTTTTCTTGAACATTAAACACTATTGTTTTGATGGCTCCAACGCGCAGCTACCTCTGTTCAATGTTCACAAAGACTAAAGACTGGGAGCAGAATAAGCAGATTATACACCGAATGAATGAATGAATGAATGATTTTCCGAGACTGAAAAAAAGTACAGCAAAATGTCAACCATAATATTGGAAAAGATTTGAGTAAACGTTTTGGTTTTGTTACACATATTTATTTAATTAGCAAGTTGCCCACAGCGCAGTTGTAGTATATAATCAAAACTTCCCTGTTTTTCTTTACGTAAGCCACCATGTGGAAAAATATGAAGTTAGTACAAACCCCTTCTCAACTCGTCTGGGTAAGAAAGATTTGGCCTTGACAACAGACTAGGGGGCGGCCTGGGATTCCCACTCTACATCCCAGACCAACGAACCGGTGACCGAAAACAGTCCAGGGCGCAAAACCTTAAGAAACTGCTAGTGCAAAGAAGGCCCCACGGGCTTCAGTGAGGGGTTCCAGCACTCCAACTGCCCCTCCCTAAAGCCGATACTCACCACCAAAGAGGTCGTAAACCCAGTGCGATCCATAGCCCCCGCAGGTTACATTCAGGATATCACTGGAAGCTGATCTGAGGAGTGTCACGACTCCGAGCACTGGGCGCCGCCATCTTGGAGGCGGGACTTCAAGTGCCCGCACTTCCGCGACCACGTGACGTAGACCCACAACAACTACACGTGCAACTGGGGAAGCTGCGCCCGGAGGAACGCGGGAAAGGAGGAGCGGAGCTAGGGGTGTGGTCAAGTCCTGCGTCACGACTCATTACGTCCATTTCAGCAGCTACCTCCAGATTCAGCCGCTTGGAGCAACTCTCGCGAGCTAATGAGCTCAACTGGAATCAGCCTTGGGAGCAAAGAGAACAAGGTGAAGCAAAAGTGTCAGCCTGGAAAAGGCACGGTTGTAGTGGAGGTAGCGTCCTTGGAGGCCCAGGGCTACTTCCAGGGTTCAAGGTTTGTGGTTTCCAGACGCTTATTCATTGTTTCTTTCTCTGGGTTTTGTCTACACAATTTTATAAGAATGGCTATAAAATACACTCTATCAAAAAATTATTAAAGATCTAGGAGAACATCAGAAGGTTCTTTGCTCAAACTAAAAATTAACACCTCCACTTCTGCATACTGACAGCTATTACTCTTAAAATCATGTTCAACATATAAATTTTTTTCTTTTGTAGTACAGGAAATGTGTTTTATAACCTTCCCATTGAAGGAAGTGTAAACAAAAAAATCATTATGTAGCTACATTGTAAAAGCTAGGAGCATAAAAAATATTATTCTTCTTCAAATTGATTCCATCAGCACGTACCAGGAAATACCTATTATGTGTCCACAATGACCTTCTGAATTTATAAAAATCCTACCCACCCAGCTTCGTCTTTTCTTCATGGTTCCACATTCTTATTATATGCTAGGTTTCAATAAGTCTGTCTCTGGTCTAATTTTTTATTTTCCTTGATATCCAAATTATTACCTAATATTTCAGACATACTCTCTCCATCTTCTCCTTTCTCTCTTCAAAACTCTTGGTTTAGACCTTCAGAAATGATAAATTACTCAACTGTTCATAAGAACCCTCCTACTCAGGACATTTTCTGGACAGTTCTGACTAAGTAAATGAAAATGCAACCATTTTATGTAGATGACTGACCATTCTCTATATCTCACTTAGCCCAAACTGCCACATTGTGACTTAGATAATATAATTGTGCTTGAAGATGATAAAAGGAAAAAGAAAATCACTGCCACTGTGGAAAACAGCTTTCGAAGCTAAAGGTATTTTAACATATGGCAATCACATTCCTTGGTATTTACTCAAATTAATTGAAGTCACATAATGCACACAAAAACTTGTACATGAAAGCTTATAACAATTTTATACATCATTACCAAAATTGAGAAGTTACCAAGATGTTCTGCAGGGGGTAAATGGATACACACTATGGTAAGCCCAGAAAATAGAGTAGGAAATTTGAAAGGGCTATCTACTTCATGATTCCAACTATACATCATTCTGAAAAGGCAAGACTGAAGACATTAAAAAGATCAGTGACTGCCAAGGTTGAGGGAATGGGAAGGATAAATAGGTGAAGCACAAATACTTTTTAAGGCAGTGAAATGCTTCTGTATGATATTATAATACTAGATACATGGCTTACCTATCAAAATCCGTAGACTGTACAGTACCAAGAGTGATTTATTTAATGTTAACTATGGATTTTGGAAGATGATGATTCAATGTAGGTTTATAACTTGTAACAGAAATTCTACTCTAAATGGGGTGGGAGTGAGGGGTACAGTGGCAGGGAATATAAAGGAAAGCTCTGTACATTCTGCTCAATTTTTCAATGAGTCCAAAACTGTTTTTAAAAATAAAGTCTATGGGCCCTCCCTTGTGGCGCAGTGGGTTAAAGCACAGCACTAAGAAGCTTAAGCTACTTCCGCATGAGTTCGATTCCCGCTTGCCCTGGAGGTGATCCACAGGGTGAGGCAGACCTCTCCTGACCCATTCGCTGCTCCCCTCAGCAGTGTACTTCCTCGATCTGCCTGTTCTGCTCCCCTCTCTGTCTCGGTGAATCCTGTCACCACCCCTGCACCTCTGGCCTATACCCCAGTTCTCTATGCATAAATAAATCTTTAAAATTAAAATAAATAAATAAATAATAAAGTCTATTATAATAAAAAAATAAAGTGGTTATACTATTCCTTGATGTTACCAAAGATAATATCCTTTAATCAAATTCTATCCACATTCTACCCAGAGGAAGAAGAAAAGGAGGAAGGAAAGGAGAGAGGGAGGATGGAACAGTAAGTTAATGTAAGAAAAGAAAAGACTCATGCCTTTGCAGACACTTTTTCTCCCATCTGAATGTGGATCAACAAATTAATACATAAACCAAGTATGGTATACTATATACATAAAACTGAATATTATTCAGCCTTAAAAAGGAAGACAATTCTCACATGTATAATGTGAATGAATCTTGAGGACATTTTGCCTGAAATAAGTCACATACAAGAGGACACACATTGTATGATTCTACTTATAATAAGTACCTATACTAGTCAAATTTTCAGAGAAAGTAGAACAGTGGAAAAAGTTAGTGGTTAATGGGTACAACTTTTCAGTTTTGCAAGGTGAAAGAGTTCTAAGGACAGACGGTAGTAATGGTTATACAACAGTATGAATGTACTTAATGCCAGTTAACTCTATAAAGTTGTCATTTTTATATTTACCCTATAAATAAGACACTTTTTCTTCAGAAGTATTTCATTTCAAAGATGAAACATTTCCCAGTATCACAAAAATGCTGACTTACAATATTCTAAATTTAATAAATAATCAAAGTTCTCTCTAGCCCTTCAATGTCATTTCATTTCATAAGTTTGCGTTGCTGGAAGGAAGTACTTAATGGAGAACAGTGCTTGCAGAAGTACTTAGTTTGCTTACTTATGCTTGCAGGTAATGAGTTTTTAATTCATGGCAGCACTACCTCAGTTGTGTGATTAAAAATTTATTAACTAATAACAGTAGTAAAGATCCATTATGCCATCTATGCCTTCTGGATTTTTCTTCAACTTCTAAAATAGTCTTCTAAGAAGCTTAGATGAACAAGAAAATTGGGATGGGATTTGTGATAAAAAGATTGAAAATTTAGTATTTCTAAAACGCATAGTATGTACCTATATTCTTAATCCAGATATTCTACAATTAACAGTGAGACTTATATATAAAGACAAAAAACTTGAGTCTATGTACCTGTTTACATAGAAATATAAAGCATTCGTTCATTACTTTGGGCAAGAATTTGGAGATTAGGGTCATTCTTTTACAGATTTTGTGTTCTTATTCATCACACTCACATAGAATATAACAAAATGTTAACAGCAGGCTCTGGTTGCACAAAGAGCTGCCAGTTAAACAAATTTGGACTGTCCCACTGGCAAAGGCTAATGCATGTGGATGGTTGTATCTGCCTAGTTTAATGTAAAACCTCTAATTTGGGGTGTTGGAGACCATGCCAGATGTCAGAGACCAGCTCTGACAGGTAGCCGGTCAGGGGTCTTTTTCCGGAAGGATGAGGCAGTGTCAGCGAAATGAGCAATTGAGACTGACACTCTAGCTGGTGCAAGTATCTCCTGCAGAAAACTTCAACAGTTCTTTAAACATGTTACAAAGAAACTCTTGATCATAGAAAGATAACCACCAAAAAGAAGCAGCATCCTCATAAGAAAAGCCTTCAACTGAACTAGGACAGTGTAAAAGATTGGTGGGAAACTGAGACTACAGTCTCCTTCTAAGAAAGTGACACATCTGTCATTTATATGGGCAACAGCTACATAAGGCCAAAAAGCTGGAGATTTGGGTGGACTTCAGTGCTGCATCTGTCTACACAGCTAGGAAAAGGCATTAGGTTAATGTGTGCTTGGTCTCCTTAGTCAGACTGTCATTTAGAACCTGTAACTATCACAGAACTGGTGCAAATACATTAACTGAAGTCTCTTTTATTCTGAAATGGCCTCTGTCTAATGCTTTATAATAATTTATTCACTGTTGCATCAGCAACACCACACTGGTAGAGAGACAAGAGTCATGAAGCAGGCTACATAATATAGGATGCTACTAAAAAGCAAGATCCTGGCCTTTTTTAAAAAAAAATTATTTATTTGTACAGAACTGGGGTACAGGCCAGCAGTGCAGCAGTGGTGGGGGGATTCACCAGAGACAGAGCAGGGAGCAGAACAGGCAGATCGATGAAGCACACTGCTCAGGGGAGCAGCAGGTGAGTCAGGAGAGGTCTGCCACACCATGTGGGTCACCTCTGGGGCAGGCAGGGATCAAACTCATGCTG
The DNA here is from genome assembly GCF_000260355.1 of Condylura cristata. Classification (NCBI taxonomy): domain Eukaryota; kingdom Metazoa; phylum Chordata; class Mammalia; order Eulipotyphla; family Talpidae; genus Condylura; species Condylura cristata. Next base: position 48,710,722 of record NW_004567105.1, read on the forward strand.
AATTGCCTTTAACTTCTTAGTGCTGTGCTTTAACCTGCTGTGCCACCAGGAAGAGCCATCCTGGCCTTTTTATTGATACACCAGTCATACAGCATTAGTCATATGAGGTAATAGAAAAAGAGAAGGAGAAGTAGAAGAAGCAGGGGAAGGGTAGAACTGTATTTCTCATCTGCTGATAGTTTGGTATGTAGATCAAGCCCTGACTCCCCAGTCAGGATTTCAGTCTTATCAATAAGGCATTCCACTGATCAGCTTCTGGGCTCCTTCATTATACATTAGTCAACGCACCTCTCCCCAAGGGTGTTCCCAAGTCATACCTCGTGATGTATAAGTCAGGAGTAAGTTTATGCATCTGTCCTCAGCCCCCCGGGCATTCCCGGTCATACCTCGTGATGTATACTCTTCCCAGGGTGATCCAGCTCTGTGCTCTTAGTTGATGTGAAAGGTACCTTGTAGGGTTGGGCTCCTATGACCAGGCAGTCCTGACCTTGCTTTAGGAATACAGACCGGCAGGTAATAAAACAGAGGCTGGATAAGCCGCCTAGATTTGGTAGACCCACAATTCACTCTTGCAAAAATTAAAATCTATCCTTTATTGGAGGATTTTCTGGTCGACCATGCACCACAAGGCACCAAGAAATACCAGTTACAGTGTGGTCCATGTGAATGTTTTACAGATTTTTCATCACATGTGCTGAGGGTCAATATCTATATTTCAATCCATGTAAATGGCAATCTCTGGAATTAATATGCTCCTGGTCATATTGTTACAGGGCACCCCAATGTGACTTGGGTTGCCTATCTGTGGGTCCGTACCCATGCGCTTAAGATTCAATCATACTATGGACACACACAAAAAGGTTCATTTATTTATTTACAAGGAGAAAGGTAAAGGAAACAACCCAAGGAAAGAGAGAGAAATACAAGTTAACTAGAATGTCCTACCACTTCTGCTGATTTGGACTCCAATAGCACACTGAAAACTGATCGAGAGCCAAACGACCAGCCACAAACCACCAGGCCAAGCCACCCCAGAGCCCACATGTCTGGTTTTATCCTAATCTGGCTGCTCGGCTCCAGTCTCCTGTCCCAGCATGCTTCTCCTTGCATGATTTGTAGTTACATATCCGGAGTGAGGGCGGAGTCTATGAAACCTGTACCTGTTAACAATATCTGTCTCAGTTTTGTTAATTCCAGAATGGACTTTGCCTTGGAGTAGGAAAGCAAGGATTTTGTAAGAGGTGTTATTGAAGCACACTCCTGTATCTTCTTGGTTTACTTGGGTTGTCACTATGGGAGATGGTCTCTGGCACACTGATGAAATCTCAACTCAGTAACGAGGGTCGCCTGTCCTCCCCATGAGTGCTCTCTCCTGCATGACAGGAGCTTTACAGACACAATCCAAATATGTGGATGAATAAATACCCTAGCCTTTAACCCAAAAGGGAAATGTTATGCATGTTCCCATAATTTGTCAGAGATTCACCAAAAGAACTGAATCCTAACTGCCTACAGCATATTTTATCACTTTTCCCCCTTTCCCATCTCATTTCTACCACTTTCTTATTTGAGCTTCCAAGAATTATCTTCCTCTCCTAACCCTCCATCACTAAAACACTACCTGTACTCTTAAGAGTTTATTTTATAAGAAACCCAAATTAAGACAGAGACTGTTAGGAACAAATCAACAAGTATCTCCTGCCAAAAACTTCAGCAGTTCTTTACCAGCCAGAGTGTCAGTCTCAATTGCTCATTTCGCTGACACTGCCTCATCCTTCCGGAAAAAGACCCCTGACCGGCTACCTGTCAGAGCTGGTCTCTGACATCTGGCATGGTCTCCAACACCCCAAATTAGATGTTTTACATTAAACTAGGCAGATACAACCATCCACATGCATTAGCCTTTGCCAGTGGGACAGTCCAAATTTGTTTAACTGGCAGCTCTTTGTGCAACCAGAGCCTGCTGTTATTTGAGTAGTGGTCCAGGGCTGAATATTTGTTGAAGGAATGAAAAAATAATGTCCCCACAGGGGGAATGGGCTGCTTTCACTTATCAAGAAGGTGGGAAGCAAAAACTTAAGCTGCAACTTCTTATGACTCAAACTACATGTGTAGCAATGTGACATAAACTCATTTGTACTTCATGGATGCAATAAAGCAGGTTTCATCCTAAATGCAAATGAATGCTGTTTCATGCAGCACGCTATATCTAATATTATAATTTTGTATGGTGAGAAGACCCTGTGCATTCAACAATAAAATGTCTCCCCCCATCTTTCAAATTCTCCCCTAGCTCTTAATAACATATCTGCAAACACTTCCATTCTGATCTTAGACACAAAGCCATGAGATAAATCTAGCTCTGGAAGGTACATCTGTTTTTAACACAGAGAAAGATATAAAGCTCTGGGGACAGGAAATTTTAAATTCATTACTTTGTTCTTTAAAATCATTCCTTTATCTCCAAGCCTCGTTTTTTTTTTTCCTATCTCTCTAATTCAAGGAGGACTACATGTGCAAAGACTGTGAAATTAACACAGTGCATGCATAATCTCAATAAACAAACATGAAAACCTTTCTGTTGCACATGGATAGTTTCATTCAATTAGTGAGATGTTAAAAACACTGCTGCATTATACAACCTAACCTTTTAATTTTGGGGGAGAACTTAATCAAACATAGAAGGAAGCTTGACATTCTTCCTTTTTAGCAAAGTAATCAGCCAAACACTGAAGCAGTAGAATCTGTTTTCCATAATTCTCATGTCCACCTCAGACTCCCTTTGTTCCCCTAGTCAATACCTTTCCCCACCCTCTACTCTCACAGTCTTCCTCTTTGCATTCAACTATCTAAAATGTTAACTAATTACTAAGTCAAGAAGTTTGGTTAACATCTTTATGGTCAAGGTTACAAATGTCCTCACCTTGTCATAATATACATACAACAAACATTACCAATCTATTGTTTAAACAGCATCACCCTTCTTTTAGCAAATTGCTACCAGAATTCTGCAGCAATCAGAGTTAGTATAATAAAATCATTCGTTTTAATTAGTATTAATAAACTACTACTAAGTTCCAAACAATATTCTAATTCTAGGAATATAATACTGAAAAAGCTGAAAATACAAGTGATGACATGAGATAATAGTTAACAAGACAGACAATATCCTTGTTTTTCCCAGGGTTTTTTAAAAGAACTCATGAAAGTAGAACACTAAAAATATAAAAGAATGAATCTCCAGGAGTAAGTGGTATGGATATTTTATGTTGCATCAGATAACCTTAACAAGAAGTTGAAAGACCTGTGTAACAAAAATTATGACATTAAAAGGAAAGGGAAAACAATGAAACAAAAAGATATTCTTTGCTCATGGATTGGCAGAAATAACATTGTTGAAAAGACCATTCTAGCCAAAGAAATACATAGACACATGCAAGCGCAATTAAAGTCTTAATAACATTCATCAAAGAAATAGAATAAACACTAGTATTTCTAAGAAGGGAGGCATCATTCTCCTAGATGTCAGTATATTATCAAGGTATAGTAATAAACACAATAATGTATTGAATTAAATATAGACAACACACACATCAATAGACTAAAATTGAGAGATCAAGAAAAAAATGCACCCCTATAAGGACAATTAATCTATGAAAAAGGAACTAAGACTATACAAAGGAGAAAGGAAAGTCTCTCCAACAAATGGTGTTGGGAAAACAAAGCTTACACAAAGAAATAAAACTACTATTACACATTACACAAAAACTCAACTCAAAATGGACTAAAGATTTAGATGCATAGAAGAAAACATAAGCAAAACACTCGGAGACATTGGCATTAAAGATACCTTTGGGGACTTGACTGGATAGCAAGAGAAACAAAAGCAAAAATAAACAAATGGGCCTTCATATCAGACTAAAAAACTTTAGCATGGTAAAAGAAGCTATCATTTAAGTGAAAATATACCCTGGTGTAAGGAGAAAATATTTGGACATCATATATACCACATGGGGTTAATGTCCAATATCTACGAAGAACTCACACAACTCAATAAAAAGAAAACAACTCAGTCAAAAATGGGCCCTCATGGTGCAGAGCTAAGCCAACTGTCCTCTTCAGTGAGAGTTCAGTCCCCATCCCAGAGGTGATCCACAGGGAGCAGCAGATCTCTCCTGTCTTGCCCGCTGCTCCCCTCAGCAGAGTACTTTCTAGATTTCCCCACTCTGACTATGGTGAATCCTCTCACCACCCTTACACCTCTGGCCTGTACTACATTTCTGTATGCATAAATAAATAAAATCTTTAAAAAAAAAAAAGAATAAACTTAACCTCAGGAAAAAAAATGGAGAGAACTAAACAAACACTTCTTTAAAATAGATATGCAGATAGCCAAAAGGCACATGAAAAAAATGTCCCTCATTACTTGTCATCAAGGAAATGCAAGGCAAAACCACAATAAGATACCACCTTACACCTGGGAGAACAGGTAAAGATTTCTGCCTTTGGGTGGTATTTGTCCTCCATTTTCTGAACATAGGAGCCATAAAGAAGAATTTCTCCTCCTGGGGCTATGTAAAGCCTTCCATAACTTCCTCCCTTCCCCCCACATGTAAGATAACATGTTGGGCTACTTATGGCCAATAAGAGAGAGTATTTGTCCCCTGGGAGACACTCACCCTGAAAAGCTCCCTGGAGCTTTCTATTGCTTTATCAAGGCAATAATCAGCTTCACAATCAAGTACCATGATTAGAGTCCTCAATTCACTCAAGTGAGAAACTCAAGAATCCACTGGCACTGCTTGGTAACAACGCACTCTAATTCCATCCTTGCCCCTGACCTAATCTTCAGACTCACACTGACCTTATCTCTGACCATGAACCTGACATTAACACTCATCCTGAATCTGGCACCTCTTACCCTTTCCCTAACCCAGATATGAGTCTTCACCTTCTGCCGAACTGACTTTCATTCAGTTCTGAAACGTGCCTTCCCATCAACCCTCTCCATGACACAAGTTGGCCCTGACCCTCACTGGTATCCTGATCCTGACCTAAAACCTACTCTCATCCTATACTGGACACTCCCTACCATCATTTAACAAATACCCTTCCCCTGACCAGAAGCTGACACTGGCCCTGACACTGACCCTGACTGCTATTACAACTTGGCACTGGTATAAGCTTTACCATTGCAAATAAGAATTTCCATATGAAATGTTTATACTCTTACTCTGTTCTCACTTGGATTCCTTGTAATTCACAATAGAATGTACTTTTGAAAACTGTATAATTCCAAATTTCCTACACTTATACTGATTGATTTGCATTAGAATCGGCTACCTCAAAGTAACAAAATGTAGCTGAGAAAATGTCATCTGTTATTGCCTTACATGAAAATTGTATAAAAAATTGTTACATTGTTACAATCATTAAGAATTTTTGTTAGCCACAAATATCTGAATCTAAATTTGATTTCTTCAACTTCTTATTTATATACACACATACAACTTTCAAATATATTTAGTTTAACTTGTGTAAGAAGTTTCTGTTGAGAACAATGTGGAAGTATGAGCTCATTTTCAAATCACAGCTTGGGTTATTTTTATCTTTTTCTAACTCATAGGAACAAAGGGTAGTTGAGAAAGTGAATTTTGTTTTGCTTACCTTTTTTCCTCAAATACATTCTACAAATATCTCAGTTTAGACAAATAAGTAATATTGAAAAAAACTCATGCTGCTGTTAAGTAACTCAGTCTCAGAATAATCCTTTCATATGAAAATCCTTATGACTTAGAGTAAACTAAAATAAACACCACAAAACACATTCATTTCAAAGATACATCCTTATTTAAATAGAGCAAAGGTATAAAACATCATTAACAAACTACAATTTTAACTGACTCATTTCTTAAAATATCAGTGATTTTGAAGATATACAAATGCCTCTGAAAGACTTATCTATACACACATACATACATATTCATCTCCTTAAAACTTTAACTAAGATGAGAAAATGCTCATAAAAAAACTGCCTGGATGGTCTTTAACTTTCTATCCTCTAGGTGTCACTTATGTCTACAGAAAAAAGGAAAGAATGATTACTTCAATTTAAGTTAATATTAAAGTAGATATTGATTATACTGAGTACAAGAATTAGAATTTTCAATTTATTGCTGTTTCAGTTCATTCACATAATATGCAATATTTTTTTATTTTATGTACTGGAAAATTATATTTTAAAGTAATAATTAAATAAAAATTTTAAATTCATTACCAAACTCTATTTTTATATCTATAATCATAGAATTGGCCCCATTTTGTAATATCACTCAATCTAAAATAGACCTCCCTTCCTTAGACCTCCCTTAAGTCATCCAATAAAAGATAAAATTCTAAAACAGAACCTTTCTAGCACCATCTTACAGAGTCACCGAGGGTTCTCCGGGGGTTGAACATTCTTCTTCCATGCAACCAGTAATAAGCCCTATGAGTTCCTAGGAACATCCCTGGGAATCTTTGATTCAAAAGTACAAGCAAGTCAAATGCAAACATGAGTATAGGACCTGTGGAGTCAGCTTGGCCAGGGTTAAAATATGTTGTTTTTGTCTTTTCAATTTTTTTTAAATAATAAGAGATCAATGTTTATCACACTGTATAAGCTGGATGGTTTTTAACTTTCTGTCTGCTTGGTGTCTTTTATACCTAAAGGGGCTAAAAGTGTGGAATATTCTAATTAAAGAGAATAATATAAATATTTGGTTATATGTGGCATAAAGATTGCAAAGATACATGCTAATCAACATAGAGGATAATTGAATTTTACAGCTATAATCGGAAACTTTAAATTATACCTATATATCTATGGATGCCTAAATTCATACTATTACATGCACAGCAAATAGATCCTTTACACAATTTGTTACATAAACAATATGCACAAAAAATTAGATTTTTTTGAATGTAAAATTACTGAGGTTTTTTTTTAAAAGATAGATTTATTTACTCATACAGAACTGGGATACAGGCCAGAGGCAGTGAGAGGATTCATCAGAGACACAAGGGGGAGCAGAACAGGCAGACTGACAAAGTACACTGTCGAGGGGAGCAGCGGGTAAGACAGGAGAGGTCTGCTGTGCCATGTGGTCACCTCCGGGGCCAGGGAGTGAACTCACACTGAAGTGGCTGCAGCTCGCTTGCAGTGCTGAGCTTTAACCCATTTCACCACCAGGGAGGGCCCAAATTACTGAGTTATTTTATGTCCAGATCAATATAAATTCTTTTTGTCAATTATTGGTAGTTCTCAATGCTTTCTGCATACCCTTCAGCCATTCATTTAAGATTCTCTTGGATTGTCCTGACCTAATTTTATTAGTCTGTATTTTTATTTTATTTTTTTTTAGGTTGACAATCTTTTTATTCATGAATAGCTTCTTTCTTGCACAATAAAATATTCATGTCAGGTAAAGTTCTCTGAATTTTTATTTTGTTTTTTCTAGTTTACATAGCATTTTTTAAAGTTTTTTTACTTGTATATATTTTACATCAGACATAGCTCCCATAGCATTTCCACCACCAAGTTACCCGTGCACCATCACATTAGTCCCTAGTGTTCTTCCCGCCCTCATTCCGTACCCTCTCCTGACTCCTCCCAGCAGAATGTCTCTGATTTATAGTTGTCTGATTATTTTTGTTTATTGTGTTTTTTAATTGTTACTATTTTTCCCCTGGCCCTTACTTGGTTTCACTTACAGAAGGAATGTAGTTTGGTTTTGTTATTTTTTTAAGATTTATTTCTGCATAAAGAATTGGGGTACAGGTCAGAGCTGCAGGGGCGGTGAGAGGATTCACCAGAGACAGAGTGGGGAGCAGAACAGGCCGTCTGACGAAGTACACTGCTGAGGGGAGCAGGGGCAGATCAGGAGAGGTCTGCCGCACTATGTGGGTCACTTCCTAAGACAGCAATCAATCGAACTTGTGTGGAAGCGGCTGTAGCTAGCTTTGTAGTGTTGCGCTCAACCTGTTGCGCCACAAAATGCCACTGCAGACTTCAGTTCATCTGGAGAATATGGCCCACATTGCCAGCAGGTGAAACCACCCAGCAGGAGGCAGCACCCTTCTGCCCTGAGGCTGCCTAGTGTAAGCACACTTTCTTAAAGGAACTGGTGGTAGGAATTTGTTGTTTTAGATAAGCATCTCCTATGTCATTCTTTTAATGGAAAGGGGATACAGTACACCTCCCTGCTAACCCTTATCCCCAACATGCTGCCACTCCCGGAGCTGCTATGGGGTAGCCCCCCATATACAGCAATTTTGACTACAAACACACTTGGATCAGTGGGAGCGTGCTCAACATTCAGAGAGCTTTCCAGAGGTCAGTACTGGAAAGAGGATAACCCTGGCCGGTTTCACAGCAACAGTGAGTCCTAACCATCCCAGGCCCTAGAAAGGAGCATGTAAAAATCCCCTCCTGCAAACTTTGCCAAGAATAAGCTGCAGAGATCAGCATGAGCATGCATTGAGGAGCTGTGGAAGGATGACATGCCAAAGAGTTAAATTGCAAAAGGATGCTGAGTGCAGTACAAATTGCAGTCCTTCACTGGGTCACTGATAAAAGAGGTGGGGAGTGAACAGAGAAATCTTTTTCAGCTCTCTTCCCTTCCCCCAAGAGGAAAAAGGGTGAGAGGCCAGGTCAGAACCTCAAGTGTAACTGGATCAAACCACTTCTCCCTTTAAGAATGTTTCTGATTTGCAGAATTAAGGAGAAAATATGTGAGTCCCAGAAAGGGTTGCTCTCACAAGTTTGAAGGTTAATGGTAGTTTGGCCCTGGAAGTTCAAAGGTTTCTGAGAGTTTTGTTAATGTTTTAGAATTCCATTAGTTCTTGCTTCTGTTCTTAAGGATGTGTAAATGATGAGGACAATGAAGTTTCCCTGTAAAGTTTTCCCTGTACTTAATGTCAGTAAAAAGAGCATCTCTTTCATTAGAATTAAAACTGGAAATTCTCCAAGTGTGAAAACAAAACCAACTCATGCCCAGGTATAGTCATAGCTCTGCAGCAAGAAAAACTTCAATGTGCCCTAAGACAAAATGCACAACAATAAAGGTTAACATATGACCAATTCATTACAAAAAGTATTTTCATGAAGCCCATCATAAAGGATCTTGTCTATGACACCTAAGCCATTTTATCAAGGGTAAGTAATTGGCAGGTAAGATTTTTTTAAACATCCTTGGCATCTACATCTAAAATTAATCCACTGCAGTAGGTTTAATATTGCAGCTGCTATATCTTAGCTTTATGGGTAATGTCATGAGGAATTTTTATTAGACTCCATTTGCAAATGTTTTAACATAGTCAGTTAGCCATTCCAAGAAGTAATGAGCATCCTAAATTGAACTAGGGACTCTGTCTCTGGTGAATCCTCTCACCGCCCCTGCACCTCTGGCCTGTGCCCCAGCTCTGTATGGATAAATAAATCTTTAAAAGAAAAAAGAAAAATACTTAACTAGGTTAATATTGTTGAATGTGGTGGTCAAAGCATTACTAGGTCTTCAATTTTTGCTTTTAATTTTTATTATAACTATTTTTGTAGGCAAAATAGCAAGGCATCTAAAAGTTATTTAATGTCTTGTTCCTCTTGTACCAGAATTCCAGAAGATAGAAACACTGTTTTCTAAATGATTCTGAATTTGTGACTATCTCACAAACACATTTACTATTATATCTGAACTTTTACTTTTGTGAGCTGGAAAGCCCAGGTGAAGACAATTATGCTTATCATCTGAACCTATTTAATTTCTAGACGTTACCTGTGTCTAATGGGTGAATTAAATTCTGATGTCATTTTTAACAGAACAAACAAAATTAAAATCAAGGCTATCCAAGAAAATCACTAATGGTTGAAGAGTATATAAAAAGCATGAGTGTAACCTGTTACCAACTGTTAAATATTGGGAACAAGGAACTTCTATTGATCCAGACATAAAATAACAAGTCCCTTTATAAGAAAGGCCTAAATTCTAACTATGTGCTTTTGTGTGTGTGTGTGTGTGTGCATACAGAACTGGGGTACAGGCCAGAGGGGCAGGGTTAGTGAGAGGCTTCACCAGAGACAGAGTGAGGAGCAGAACAGGCAGATGGATGAAGTACACTGCTGAGGGGAACAGCAGGCTGGTCGCACCATGGGGATCACTCATGCTGAAGTGGCTTTAGCTTCTTAGTGCTGTGCTTAAGCCTGCTGAGCCACCAGGGAGGGCCCCTAACTAAGCTCTTTTAGTACATTATTTATGTGACAAATTGCCATAAAAGGTATATAGCTTTTCTCTATTAACCAAGATGTAAAACATCTTTATCTTGTTAGAGGAGCCTCCCTAGTGGCCTAGGGGTTAAATTTCAGTGCTATGGCCTTAGTTCAACCCCTGGCCAGGATGCTAATCCTCCTATGATGAAGCAGACCTATCTTGCCTCCCCCACTGCTCCTCTCAGCAGCATATTTTAGTAAATCCACCTGTTCTGCACCCCACTCTGTCTCTGGTGAATCTTCTCACCCCCAGCATCTCTGGCTTACACTTAAGTTCTTCTATGCAGAAATAAAAATAAATAAATCTGTCAAGTTACCAAGTAAAACTATATGTCATTTTGCATTTATTATACTAATGAACTGCACAACTTTTAAATAAATAAAGTCACATTCTACACACATATCTGTATCTCTCTTCAATGCCTGCACCCAGTATAAACACAATCTACATCAAAGACTTACCTTTAATTAATTTTTCCTTTGTTTTTTTAAACATAAAAGAGATAGACCTAAAGGACAGAAAGTTAAAAATGATCCAAGTAACTTCTTTAAAAAATAAAAATATTTATGTATTTATGCACACAAGGATTCACCAGAGACAGAATGTGGAGAACAGTCAGATCTACTGAAATACACTGCTGAGGGGAAGCAGTGGGTGAAACATCAGAAGTCTGCCACACCATGTGAGTCGGCTCCCTGGCCAGGGGTCAAGTATCAAATTCATGCTGCAGTGGCTGCAGACTGCTTCATAATGCTGAGACTTAACCCCTTGAGCCACCAGGGAGGCCCAACCCAAGTAAACTCTTATGAGCATTAAGGGACATAGTGAAAGTTAGTGACAATGGCATAGTCAGTGTGACAGTCAGAGAACCTCAGGTGAAGAACTTGGCTGAGGAACAACATTCAGGTCAGAAATAAGGACATGGTCTGGTAAGGTTTAGGGTAAGGTCTAGGTAAAGATCATGTTCAAGATCAGGTTGAGGGCCCATAGCAAGGATGTAGGACAGGGTCAAAATCAGGATGAGTATAAGGATCCAACTGAACAATAGAATCTAGGCATGGTTAAGGATAAGGCTCAAGGTGAAAGGCAGAGTTAAGGTTAAATAAGTATCAGGTTCAGAGTAAGGTTTAGAGACAGAGTCAGGGTCAAGGTTACATTCAGGGTTAGACACTCATTCAGCATCAAGTTCAGGGTCAGACTCAGGGTTATGATGGGAGTCAGTGCGAGGCTCAACGTAAGGGTCACAGTGCAGTCAGGAAGAGTCATGTAGAGTTTCTGAGTCAAGATCAGGTCAGAGTCTTGGCGAGAGTCAGGCTCATGATCCAAGTCATTGTGAGCATCAGGGTGAAGATTAGGGTAAGATCCAAAGTGAGTGTGAGGAAAATATTTAGGGAGGATAAAGGTCCATAAGAGTAAGGGCTTGCATTAATATGAGGCCTATGGTCAGCATCAGGGACATGGTAAGGGTCAGGGTAAGAGTCAGGTCCAGATCATGGTCAGGGTGAAGTTCTGAGTCAGTTAAATTTCAGGATCCAAAGATCAGATTTAGGGTAAGAGTAGGGTTACCCTCAAGGTCAGAGTCAACGTGGAAGCATTGTTCAATGCAAGGGTGAAGGTGAAAAACGAGTCTCATTATCAGTGTTAGCTGAGAGTTTCTGCAAAACCGCATCTGCAATGGTTGAAACCCTATTGGCACAAAATGCCAACAGCTGATCCATGGTCCTCTATATCCCTTAAACAGACCCACTACTTTAGGTCTTTGGAAAGGTCTACCTGAAGAATTTGCCTTTGTGTTTCAACAGCCATTCCAGACCATCTTCAATATCATCTTCAATATCAGGCCATCCCATCTTCAGGTCCCCTGAGCCAATGCCTTGGAATTAAAGACCCACTTGAATTCTCTGTATTAAATTTAGAGGACAACTACTTGAAGATTCCCTGGTCTTTAACCAACATTACTCCTCCTTCAGGATTAAACAAATACTAGGCAAGGCATATCCGGCAGTCACTTTTAGCCCTCGTGCCAGTGACAGCAATCTGTGCCTCAGTTACCTCATCTGGAAAATAAGATTTTTTGCAACTCTAAAATTTTCAGGTTCTGACTCCTTCCAGATTTTAGGTCTTGCTTCTTTTCTGAAGGCTTTGCAGAAGAGTGGTTCTCAGCTTTTAAAATTTACATCCCAAATGGCCAAAACTGTAGGGTACTGATATCCCTCAAATTTCAGGACCATGAGCCCTCCCTGGAGGCGCAGTGGGTTAAAGCACAGCACTAAAAGAAACTAAAGGCACTTCAGCATGAGCTTGATTCCTGGCCAGGGAGGTGATCCACACGACGCAGCAGACCTCTCCTGACCCACCTGCTGCTCCCCTTAACAGTGTACTTCATGGAAATGCCTGTTCTGCTCCCCACTCTGCCTCTGGTGAATCCTCTCACTGCCTCTGCACCTCTGGCCTGTACCCCATTTATGAATGCATAAATAAATAAATATTAAAAAAAAATTCAGGTCCAGCCCCCATTTCCTTTGGGATCTGCTGCAACTTCTACACAGATTTAAGAGTCAAGGAAATCACGCTGAGTTTTGGTTTCCTAGCTTATACTATGAGAATAAGAGATATTTTTGACATTTTTCCAAATATAAAAGCTAATATGAAATCTGCTATTTCAAACAACACCTTATAGCTCAGCAGCCTTTCTCAGGCTGCCCTTTTCAGGTTTCCATTCACCTCCCTTTTGGGAATCTTTGCTCTCAGATAATTTAAAGATATTGATTATCTGCTTTCCCATTGACCCAGTTCTCTCTTTTTGTCCTTGCCTTTGCTGGGTGTCCGAGTTTCAGATAAGAAAAGAGAATGCTATTAAGATATTTATAATGTGCCCTTGAAAACTGATTGTGCTGACTTTATCGAAGCACCAGAAGGTGACAGTTAGGGAGAGGAGACACCCAGCAGAGGTCGTGTGGAATGACAGGCCAGCAGGGAAGCAGACATGGACATGCAGGCCCACTCCCTGCTCCCGACAGGTTTGCACGTGCACACGTGCAACCAGGACAAAACAGACCCGAGACCTCCAGAGACAGGGAAATGCCGGGACCAGTATGGGAACTTGATACATGTCTGGTAAAAAGAAGACAAGGAGGGAGGGAGAGTAAAAGAAGAACACACAGGGAAAGCAATTCAGAGAGCTAGCAAGAGTGAGCAAAGCACTGAACCTGGAGTCAGGGACCTTAATTTGAAGCTTGGCTCTGCTTGACTTACTTGATTAATTAGAAATTTGAGCATGGCTGGTGCATCCTCTCACCCCCTGCACTTCTGGCCTGTACCCCAGCACTTGTATGCATAAATAAATAAATCTTCATAAAAAAGAGAAGAAAGAAAGAAATTTGAGCATGGGCAGGTTCACTGGCCTCTCTGAATTTTGGTTTCCTCTTTCTTCAAATGGTTCAAATAGTTCCTTCCCCAGCTAATCTCATTAAAGTGCTATAAAATTCAGAGGAAAACAACAGTTACAGACATACTTTGTAAACTGAAAATGTTATAAACAAATGAGGCGCTCAGCCTCTTACAGTAGCATTTGTAGAGTGGAGCATATGTAGAGTGGTAGAATTTTGTACCAACCACCATGACATGTTCCACATAATCGGAAGCATTTAACTTCATAACCATCTTTTTTTTCTTTTCCTTAAGTCAGGCTATTTTCTTTCTGTCTTTTTAAAATTTATTTATGCATACAGAACTAGGGTGCAGGCTTGAGGTGCAGGGGTGGTGAGAGGATTCACCAGAGACAGAATGGGAAGCAGAAAAGGCAGATCAACAATGTACACTGCTGAGGGGAGCAGCGGGCGGGTCAGGAGAGGTCTGCCTAACCATGTGGATCACCCCTGGGTGGAGGATTGAACTCTGCACTGAAGCAGCAGCCAGCCAGCTTCACAGTGCTGCGCTCCAATCCACTGCACCACCAAGGAGGGCCCAACTTCACAACAAACTTATGGCTACATACTATTAGTCTTCTCCTACAGGTGAAGAAAACAGCAATTTGCTAGAGGTCACATTCCTACCAAGTGGTCAACTGGGATTTAAACAAGGCTGTGGAGTCCAGCAGCCAGTTCTCTTAACCCTGCAGCTAGTGACATGTAACATACCCAAATGATCTTAAATCTCCTACTTGGTATCAAAAGGTATTGCCTTGGTCAATTCAAACTGCCATATCAGAATACCACACATGGGGCAGCTTAAACAAGTTTTCTTCCTCTCATGGTTCTGGATGTTAAAAACCCAAGGTCAAGGAGCCTACAGAGTGGATTGCTGGTGAAAGTGATCTTCCTGGCTTGCAGACAACCTCCTTCTTGCCTTTGTCACGTGATTTTTTTTCTCTTTACAACCAGAGAAGTAGGATCTCTGGTGCCTTTCTCTGACCGGATGCCAGTCCTGTCAAATTAGGTTCCCACATTTATCACCTCATTTAATGTTATTATCTCTCTAAATACTTCACCTCCAAATACAGTCACAGTGGGGGTTAGGGCTTCAACATATAAATGGGGGGGGGGTGAATTTTACTCCAAAACAGATATGTAAAGATAAGTGTTCCACCAAATTTGTAAATATTGTCACTGCCCCACTCTTCCACCCCAGGAGGGATTTTTAAGTCTTAGCAGGCCCAAAGCAGCTAATGCAGCAAAATTTCTTCAGCTCTGAGTTCTACTCAGATAACTGCTCTCCCAAAAGCTCTACTGTAAAGGAATGATGGGGGTTTGTGCAAAATATTTAAAACATCCCTGTCCTTTCCCTTCTGCTCAACAGAATCCCACAGAAGTGAAAAATTTGTCCCTTCTGGTCCTCTTGCCAAACACTCCTATTTATAACTTCTGGCACTGAAGGGTCTCAAGGAAATGAGTTTTAAAATCATTACCACGGCTTTGCTCTATGCTCCCCTCCTCCTGTCTCCTAAACCATTAGAAACTTTTACTCTTGGCTCCCATGGGGTGGGGTGAGAGGAGAAGAGAAGCAAAGAGAAGGATAAATTTGTAGCATACAAAGTGGCAGGCTCCTTTTTAAAAAGCCTCAGAAGAAAATAAATTGTGACTGTAGTTTTTGTTGTTGTTGTTGTTGTTGTTGTTTTGTTTAAGTCTGTTTCTGCCTTCTCCCTGGTCTGTTTCTGAAAACTTAGAGAAAAGTTTTATATTGACTTCATCCTTGAAGTCCCTACTTCACAGGGATACTGATGAGGATAAGGACAAAGAGAGAAAGGCCAGAGAGGTTTGTTGCCTGGATGCCAGAAACCATTAAAGGGTTTTTGCAATTCATCTCCCTATTCCTAGCGGCACATGATAAATTACCAGCATCAATCTATATAGCACTATCAGGCTTTGGAACTTGTGAGCCATATGTTCACGTCACTGCTTTGTGCAAATGGATACTTTAAATACGCATCGATCTGGCACATTTCATGAGTATTTATCAAAATTCTCTTGTCTCCCTAACACATATATTAATAAAAAATATTACTAATACCAAGGTGCAGCCATGCACAAATTTCAAATTAGAGGTTTAGTTTGTAAATTTAATGAAAGCTATTTGTAATCATAAAAGAAAAAAAAATTAACCTAGTAACCAGACAGTCTTTTGAAAGATAGAATGAAGCTTTTCATGCAGTTTTATTGATGGATGTTAGAGGAAAGACAGAAATGTGGTGGGATTTGATTTATTCCCAATTAAAAACTGGATTTGGTGTTCGGCCATCAACAAGAAAAAATATTCTTTACTTGGGGAAACTTGTCTATGTGACTATGACAAATTCCTTATTCTCATAGTACTAATCTCAGTCTGTCTGGAAGAGGAATTAAAATAGTTTAAAAATTTCTCTGTGGACACCTAATTTTTGACAAAGGAGCAAAGAAGATACAATG
>NW_004567105.1:48728014-48761625 GCF_000260355.1 Condylura cristata
GGAAATGCACAGGACTATGGTGGTGGCACAGGGGTGATTTGGTGATGGGAAACCCGTGGGGATTACAATTGAGATGAAAAAAAAAATGTGCAAAATGATGTAAAAATAAACTTTTTAATAAAAAAAAAAATTTCTCTGTTACCAATACTTCCCTCCTGATTATCATAGTCAACAATAAAAGTTTTGAGACTCTAAAGACGAAGATTAGTTGTATTTCAAGTCAACTAATGTTACATTAGGGGAAAAAATCTGGAAATACATATCAAATTGGCACTACCATTTATTGCTTGAGGTTTTTCCTATAAGTTTTTCAAAACTTAGTGCTGAATTTTATTAAAAGTCATTAAAAATGATATTCATGTTTATTTAATTAGAGAAAATATTTTAAATGAGAAAAATATAACAAACACAAGTATACTTTCCAAACCAAATGAACAAATGTTAACATTTTGCCAACTTTCTTCCCATTTTATCTTTAAATTACATGATGAAAGTTATAGATAAGTTGAAATTCTTATTAAATCCCTTGCAAGATCCATTTTTCTGCTCACTTTCTCAGAGGAAACCACACCATGAATTTGGATATTACCTTTCATTCCAAAATATTTCACTACAATAAGTGTTCTATTCAGTAAATACCTATCTATCCATATGTAGCCATCAAATACCTTTTTATATTTTTAAGCAATTATATGAATACCTTAGACTATCATTTTAAAAAATATTTATTTTACTTATTTATGCACACAAGAGCTTGAGTATAGGGCAGAGGTGGTGAGAGGATTCACCAGAGACAGAGTGGGGAACAGAACAGGTAGACTGACTGAAATACACTGCTAAGGGGAGCAGCAGGTGAGACAGGAGCAGTCTCCTGCACCATGTGGGTCACGTTCCTGGCTGGGGATTGAACTACAGCTGCAGTGGCTATGTATATCTTCATAGTGCTGAGACTTAATCCCTTATGCCTCCAGGGAGAGATTTAGTCTATCGTTGTTTTAACTTTCTTTTTCTTATCTGTAATCCTTTCTTAAAGGCTCTCCTCTTATGTTACTTGCTGAAATGTTTTGCTTTAATTAGAAGGATATTTCATAATTTAAAGTCAAAGTAATTGAGAGACACCTATAGTTTCCACAAATCAAAGACTACTAGTAGAAAATGTCACTTAATCTTTCTGTTTGGGATTGTTGAGTGTAAGGACTTAGGTGCAGATAATTTATGGCAAGAATCCTAGTAAGCAAGAATGAGAAATGGAAGTGAACACGCAACTGTAAATGTGCATTACTGAATTTGCCACTAAGCAACAGTGGCTCAGTCACACCAGAGCCTCTTGAAAAGCTTATAAAAAGTAGCCCAGAACTGTCTAGAAGGGTAATTAGAAGATTCATCTGTGCTCCTCTTCCCCACTGGCAAAGGAAGACCCCAGCACACTAGCTTCTCCGTACTTTGGGGTTATGCCTTCTGTGGGCCATGAAGGTATCAGGAAAGGCTCCAAAGCAGAACAAGAAGGATAACACACTTCAGAGGGGCATGATCACTGTGGGACTGGGTACACCTAGGACAGCCGGGTGATCAGAACCCCAGTCTCCATCTGGCACCAAAAAGACTGGGACATAGGTCTTCTTCTTTACAATAAGCTAATTTAACAACACAGAGTGGGCCTACTCTGCTTCCTTAAATTCAACAAATGATGCAAAAAGCAAGTTTTTTAATTCCCCAGAACTGTCTCAGGCAGAAAAATTCCTCACCATTTTTGAAGTCACTTATCTCTCAAGCCCTGAAGCAAACAAAAATTAATAATGTTTAGTCATCTCATTTTACCCTTTTGCTTGTAAGTAGAATGAAAAGGCATCTAACCAGTAGAGGGAGAAAATAAACAGTATCTTCTTTGTTGGTTTGTACTAGACCAACCAGTGAAAGGGAATGCGTCACTGCTATGAAAAAAACCCTAGCACACAGCAGGTGCTCAGTAAGTATATAGTGAACTCTCAATCCCACCTTGGGCCTCAAATGTCAGCTGTGCTTAGCAGGATTCTCCAAGGCAGGGAGGGCTTCAGCACCTCCCACTGATCTCACTCATTCGATCCCCTGGGAATAACAGGACAGAGGTTAGATGTATGGTGGGAAATAAAGGTGGAGGGGGAAAGCTAGAAAGAATGGAGTCATGCAAAGCATGAGAGGGCGAAAAAGGAAATGTGGGTTGGTGTGGAATAGAAGTTCCTAGCTCTTTGTAATTTTGCTGGGAGTCCATTGTGATTCTCCTTATGTGCAAACACAGTGTATTCCAGGGGCCTTTGGACTAACTTCTTTGTTTAGAACATTTTTGTTACATGGCATTATTGCTAGTATTTCCCAAACTTACTGTGTTCAGTCTAGCTGTGTTAGTACCTCCAAACTCCAGCAAGGCAGAGATTACATTAGCCTTCATTTACTGTGGTCCTCCGTGTAATTGCAAGTTTCTGTGAGCCCATGAAACCTCCTCTCACTCAATCGAGATGGCCTTTCTTTTGATTAAACCTGCCAGGTTTCCCATGCAGAAAAAGGAAGCAGAGGATTACAGTAATTATCTGGAGGACTCCAGGGCCATAATCTCACTTTTGCCTAAGTGTGATGCTTACCTTAATTGCCTTGATAGATAAAGAGAGACTTTATTCTTGGGATTACAAAATTATTGGGCTAGAAAGAGACCTAAGAAGGTCATTTATCATCAGGATAATAGGCTCAATTATATGCTACAAAGAGAGGCGACACCTCTTCCCTTTCATGCTTATGGGTTGGGAGCATCGTCCCCTTCACTCCATCTCACCACCTCTCACTGCTTCTCCCATTAAGGCAACCCAAAATTATACCCTTGTCCAATCCTACAAAAGTATGAGGTACCCTTAAGAAAAAAGGGCAACATATTCCTAGTGACAATAACACTGTTTATTGATTAGGTATAACCTGATGCTAGATCTTGAGTCAAGTAAACACAAACCTTCTAAACTCTAATACCTTGTTGCTGGTTGTCATTTTCTCCTCAGTAGTCTCAAGTTTCAGGTAATATCCTGTTACTGCAAAGAGTTTTCAAAAGAAGACTGATTTGATTTTTTTATTTAATCAATAAGGTTCAAATGTATTTTTGATTTACTAGGCTCCAAGGCATCCTCTGAATTTATATTGGAACAGCATATTATAGGAAACAAGGACTGTCACTTGTAAAGGATGCCTCCATCTGCAAACTCCCTCTCCATTTTCCCTGTTCAGGCTGTGAAAGCCTTCATCATTCTTAGTACTTTATGCTTACGTAACATCTCGACATTTTTCTCAAGTTCAATGGAAGATGACAGAATATTTGCTTCAGTTTTTTTTTTTTTCCTTAAAGAACTCTATGCTGTATACATGCCTAGGTGCCTTTTCAAAGCAGTGCTTAAAGATGTAAGTTACTATGCTACCAAATAAACACCCAATAAAACAATCCCTTGATAAGCTGATATGGTAACAGTTTCATGATTAAAACAAAAAATCACTCAGGTGTGTTTTTGCAAAGATCCCATGAACACAAACATAAAATTCAAACAAAAGAGTCAGGGACACTATGGTTTTCGAGTTTATTTAAAAATTTGTTTATGCATACAGATCTGGGGTACAGGTCAGAGGAGCAGGGGGTAAGAGGATTCAATAGACACAAAGTGGGGAGCAGAACAGGCAGATACGAAAATACACTGAAGGGAGCAGCTGGCACATCAGAAGAGGTCTGCCACTCCATGTGGGTAACCTCCCTGGCTGGGGATCGAACTTGTACTGCCGTGGCTGCAGATAGCTTCATAGTGCTGTGCTTTAACCAGTTCGCCATCAGGGAAGGCCTCCTGGTTTTCCAATTATTAAAGGAAAAGTTTGACTGTTTTAAACTTAACAGTGGTTACCATTTTTCTGAGAGCTTTTTATAGACAGGAACTTTGCTACATGATTTTATATATTAATCTATTTCATCCTCAAAACAACACTGTGAGGCAGATAGGATTATTTCCATATTTCAAATAAGGAAACATGCATGAAGCAGTTCAGTTACAGAGAATAAACGAACTGGAGCTGGAACTAAAACCAGGTTTATATGTTTCTCAAGACAGGCTTGCCTACAACCTTTGTGCTCAGTGTGTCAATTCTGCTTCACTTAACAAATAAACCTACATGCAGTCCTTCTCACTTTCGAGGTCGGCTGAAATGTGATGCTAGGCAAACAGAAATGTACTGACTGTATCTTTAAAACTTTTAGGGGTATTTCAGCACAGCAATATTTGGTGACTTTTCATAATGCATTTTCATAAGCATGACAACATCATCTCATTTTGGTCTTCATTTAGAAATAATGATGAATATTAATAAATGCTCAAGGCACAGTATCTTTTCTGATGAGAACCTTGTCACATGAGTGAGTGAGCTTCTAGAAAGCTTGGTTCAAAATAGAATTGTGGATATAAATGCTAATTTATATATGTATGTGTGTGTATGTGTGGGCTCCATATACTTAGTACAAATTTCTGAACTATTTACCTCTGATTAGGACTTTGGAGAGAACCTGAATACTCTAAGGCAAGCCATTCACCTGCCAGGAAATTTGTAGCAGAAGAATTAAGTCTCATTTGTGGAATAAGCACTATCTAGTTCTCTGCTACTTAATATTTTAAGCAGGCTCATTCCAAAGAGTGCCAAAGTTTGCCAAAACTCCATTAGAATCAAGGAGAGAGGTCTGAAACAGATACTTTCAAACAGTCTCAGAAGGAACCAATTCTGCTCATACCTTGAACTTCTAGCCTCCAAACTGAGACAACGAATTTCTGTTGTAAAGCCAGTATATAGTACTTTGTTATAGAAGCCCTAATCCACAAAATAGAACCCCTGACTTGACTTGCTGCAGTTGACTTACTCTAGAATTCTCAATTTCCTGAACCAATAATTATTTTCTTTTCTTAGCCCATTTTCCTTGAATTGCTACCTCTTGCTGTGAAAGGTTCTTCACAAATATCCTATCCACCTAAGGAGCTTGATACACTATCAGCCTATCAGAGAATGTGGACCAGGGTAGTAATGGGATTAAAGTTACCATCTAGGAAAGTTGAAGGAGTTAGGGATATTTAATCAGCAGGAAATGACAGTTTGCAGGAAAGAAATAAAGGAAGAGCAATGCTTTTTCATACAAGCTTGAGGAACACAGGGACGTTTTCTATGCAACGTACTACTGTATCCTCAATGCTTGGCATAAAGTAGCTGTTCTATCAAATATTTGATGAACAAACAAAATAAAAATCTCTGAGCCCTTCCTGGTGGTGCAGCACTGCAAGTGAGCCGTAGTTGCTTTAGTGCTAGTTCAATCCCTGGCTCCAAAGGTGATCCCCATGGCATAGCAGACCTCTCCTGACCCGCCTGCTATTCTCTTCAGCAGTGTGCTTCATTGATCTGCCTGTTCTGCTCCCCACTCTGTCTCCAGCGAGTCCTCTCACCACCCCTGCCCCTCTGGCCTGTACCCAAGTTCTGTATGCATGAATAAATAAATCTTTTTAAAATTAAAAAAAATATATCTGAGTCTTTAGTGATGGACAATAGAATCTGTTTCAGAAAAATATAGGTAGGGTAGGCTCTATTGAAAGGACCCTGAGTAAATGGAATATTGCTAAGCATGGCTAGAGAACCTGGTGATAGAACAAGTAGCCAGCACCATCGTGTAAGTTCATGCCAAAAAATCATCAGTGAGGATCCACTGCTGCTCCCAACTCATCATTGCCCATCACGATTTTGGCTACTTGTATCACTGTCAACAAAGACAAAGAAAAATGTTTTACAAAGACTTTGCTTTAGTTTACCCATTCCACATTCTGTTCTACAAAGTAAAATATCCATCAGATCTTAAGGGGCTGGGCTACATTTGGAGAGCTCTGCTGCCAACTATTCTAACTTGAAGGACTGCTTTAAGCAGAAGAATCACATCTACTTAACGCTTGCTCTGCACTAGGCCAGACATCCCATATGAATCTTCTCATTAACTCAGTCATTCAACAACTTCAGGGCCACAAGAGCCCATTCTGAGTCAGGCCTATGAGCTGTCATGTATGGAGGAAGTGTTTGAATTCTACAGGGACATTAGCATCTTTGGTCAAGTAACTTAACTCCTCTCTAGAGACTTGGTTTCCCAATATATAAAATGTACATGATTTTTAAATTGCCTATTTAATAGATTGTTTTCAGGATTACATTTTGTATATTTATATATTTATTCTCAGAGTAAATATAGATAAAGTAGGTAGAATAGTACTTGGCACTGGGTCCCACATGCTCCTCACGAAAATCCTCCAAGGCCAGCACGCTATTTCATGCTGCTGAAATTGAGGTCCAGGTGTGAGTAGCCTGTGCATGGTGACATGAAGGGGATAGGCCTGGTTTTATGATTTTAGCAGAAATGGATCTGACTCCAAAACCTGAAATCTCAGACATCTGCAAGATTGACAATAGCAGCTAACTGTGTTGAAATGCTTTAATCAAAGGGGAATTTGGGGAAACAACAACAAAAAAAAATTGTCAGTGTTCAATATGTATTTGCCAATCCATTTTTGAATGCCATTAGAAAGAATGCTTAGTAAATTAAATAGTCTTAAATATTTCTTTCATGTACAATCAATAAAATCATAAGGACAAATAAAAAGATTCTACTATGCCTTGCTCAGACCTGGCGCAGGGAACCTTAGCAAGAAAGGCAGGATGCTGATCATCCTGGTTGGTGTGTATCTTGGTGCTGCCAGAACTGGGGTGAACTCAGTCTGGATTGGTAGTAAGCAGGCCTCATCCAGGGCCAAACATCCCACTGGAACATGGAGACGTTATGACATTGTCACCCTGCTCCCCAGAAGGATATGCACATAATTTCAGTGGACTCATAAGCTTCTAGTACCAATCCATACGGCCCAAGTAAAGAAAACCACTTGATTAGTAATCTTTAAACTTTTTAAAAATAGGTAATCATTTTTTAGTGCAACAAAAACCACCACAGTCCACTTATATGACTGTTGTCAATGTCCAATAGGAATCTAATTCCTACATGCTAATCTATGAAGTCACACTGAAGCCAGTTTTTTTTTTAAAGATTTATTTATTTATGCATACAGAACTGGGGTACAGGCCAGAGGTGCAGGGGCAGTGAGAGGATTCACCAGAGACAGAGTGGGGAACAGAACAGGCAGATCGATGAAGTACACTGCTGAGGGGAGCAGCGGGTGGGTCAGGAGAGGTCTGCCACACCATGTAGATCACCTCCAGGGCAGGCGGGGATCAAACTCATGCAGAAGTGGCTTTAGCTACCTAGTGCTGCACCTTAACTCGCTGCACCACCAGGGAGGGCCAGAAGCCAGTTTTTTTTTTAATCCAACAAATATTTGAATGCCCACCAGTCTTTTGGCATTGTTTCTAGACATTAGTGACATGGACATGACCAAGATGAAAAGACCTTAATTCTCAGGGAGCTTAAATGCCATGGGAGAGACTAAAAAATACACAAAGCAACATACAAAATGAAACAGGTCATGTGATTGATAGTGATTGGTGGGTGGCAATTTTAATGGGGGAGGGAAGGGTGAGCTGATACCATTGTGGCAAGAAGGAGACAAATGTGTGGATGATAGGTCAATTTTAAGAAGTTGCTGAATGAGCATCAAGAAGCTGACTTCTTGAGGGCTCAAAAACACCCATCCAAGCTGAAGCTCAGATCCACCAAACTTTTAAACCCAATTCAACCCTTCCTTTCATTTTGACCATTAAATCTGTAACAGCTCTAAATTACAATCCAACATAAGTCTGCTTTTAGAGAAAAGGCAAAGTCTCATGTTTCAGCATAGATATTTCAAGTTGAAGGAGAAAATAAAACTAATTATCGATCTAAATGTAAGTCAAGATGCCAAAGGACTTCTTAAAGTGCTTAGAAGGTAAGGCTTTCTAGAGAGTGAGAGGGAGCAAGCGAGTGAGAGAGAAAAAAAAAATTGTTAGTCCCCTGGTAGTGCAAGGGCCACTGCAGCAAAGAAGTTGGATCCCCAGCCAAGGAGTTAACCACAAAGCACAACAGACCTCTCCTGTCCTCCCTGCTACACCCCTCAGCAGTGTATTTCATTAGATGTACCTGTTCTGCTCCCCAGTCTGTCTCTGCTGAATCTTCTTACCTACTGCACCTCTGGCCTACTCCCCAGTTCTTCTATGCAAAATTAAATCTTTTTAAAAATGCGAAAACAACTACAAAAATATGTTATATGTTATGTTAGAAGAAGTAATAGACCAAAACAAATCAAAACAAATTCACTGTAATACAGTGAATTAAATTTGTATTAAAAAGTGCATTTTGGGCCCTCCCTGGAGGCGCAGTGGGTTAAAGCATTGCACTAAGAATCAAAAGCTACTTCCGCATGAGTTCGATCCCCGCCTGCCCCGAGGAGATCCACATGGCATGGCAGACCTCTCCTGACCCACCCGCTGCTCCCCTCAGCAGTGTACTTCGTCAATCTGCCTGTTCTGCTCTCTACTCTGTCTCTGGTGAAGCCGCTCACCTGCCGCATCTCTGGCCTGTACCCCAGTTCTGTATGAATAAATAAATAAATCTTTAAAAAAAAAGTGCATTTTAAGTTGCTTCTCTGAGAGTTTGGTAAGATGACTACAGAGTACAGAGGAGGAAAAATAAGGGGTGTTATTTCAGCTCTTGTCATCCTCCCTCTAGACTGTAAACTTTTTAAAGAAAGAGACTCTTCTCTTCAAGGCTTGGCAAGTGATAGCAAACAGCACTAAATGTGAGCTGACTGAAGAGAAATAAATTAGCACATTTACATGTCCTTTTTTTCCTTGGTAAACTGATTAAATCCAGTATATCACCTTCAATACTATGTCCCTCTGATAGATACATCTAAGCTTCTGCATTGGCAAAACTGACAAGGGTTTGAGAGCAATGCAAATAACATGAATTTACAGATTGGAGCTGAGTTTTAAGCAGCACATGATTCAAGTTCTCTGGTTTTATGTATCAAAGCATGTATACCAGAAAATCTGCTATCAAAATTTTCTGTGGGGGAAAGTGGTAGGGGTAAGCAGGCTACTGTCCTTGGTACTGAACCACTTCTCCATTTCTTCTACTACTCCTGAAGTACTACTGCATAATTTCTTTTCCTGGGCATATGTACTCTGGCCAAATTCTCTTGGTGATGTGGGTTTCTTTGTGTTTTGCTTTTTAAGATTAATGGGGTTGGGATAAATAATTTACTAGGCCAGATAAAGCATTATTGGGACTTCATCATACTAAATAGGCTAATCTACCTGCTTTAAGTTTCAGACAATTATCCACCTCTCCTTCAAAGGATTTGCTTATGTTATCCAAAGAAATCAACTATTGAGTCTCAAGTTCACAAATTAATTAGAGATACCAAGTTTCATGAATCTTGGTTTGTTGAATTTCCCCATAATATTTTACTGTCTCACTAATATCTGTAAAATCTATTTCGAGATGTTAATATCTTACTTACATACAAGTGCCTAGCAAATCACTCAAAAAACTAAAGGACTTGGACCTCCCTGATGGTACAGGGGTTAGCCACTGCAGCACTTCAATCACCAGTCAGAGATCTGACCCACATGGGACAGCAGACCTCTCCTGTCTTGCCTACTGCCCCCCTTCAGCAGTGTTATTTCAGTACATCCACCTGTTCTGCTCCCCACTCTGTCTCTGGTGGATCCTCTCACCCCCCCATACCTCTAGCCTTTACCCCAGTTCTCATGTTCATAAATAAATAAAAAGAAATCTTTCAAAATAAAACTAGGGTCCTCTCTGGTGGCCCAACAGGTTAAAGCACAGCATTGTGAAGCTTTCTGCAACCACTGCAACATGACTTCGATCCCTGGCCATAGAGGTGACCCACGTGGTGTAGCAGACCTCTCCTGACCCACCTGCTGCTCCCCTCAGCAGTGTGTTTCAGCTCCCCACTCTGTCTCTGGTGGATCTTCTTACTCCCAGCAACTCTAGCCTGTACCCCAGTTCTTGTATGCCTAAATAAATTTTTTTTAATAAAAATAAGGGACTGAAACAGCAATTTGAAAGCAGCTTAGCTGAGAATTCTGGTTCAGAGTTTCTCATGAGGTTGCAGTCAAGGTACTAGGTAGAGATTCAGTCATGTGAAGGCTTGTCTGAGACCTGAGGATCAGCTTCCAGGGGATTCATTCACTTGACTGATGGGCTGTAACTGAAAATTCTCAGTTTCTCGCTGTAGGCGTCTCAATAGTTTACTTGAGTGTCCTAACAATAGAGCAGTGGGCTTCCCTCAGAAAGGGCAATCCAAGAGACTGAGAAGTAATCTTTTAATACCAAGCCTCTGAAGGTATATGCTGTCACTGTAACTAGTCCAACAAAGTGACCTAATACAAGGACATGCACACTAAAAGGCATGAACAATTGGGGCTGGTTACATTTATGTATTTTTATAGCATTTGCCCCACTGTGTTATAATTATTTTTTATTTGCACACCCTTCTGTAGCAGACAGTTATCTGCCAACTAGCCACCATTATCCCCATTCTCCCTGCTGACAGAAATCTAACTTTGTTCAGCTGTCAGAAAGCATTTTTTCCAGAGACCACCTAACTAAGGCCCATCATCTGCTTTTTTATAGCCTTGAGGAAATACTAGATTTTACATTTTTAAATGTTGTAAAGATTTTTAAAGGAATATGTTAACATAAGCCATATATTATACCCAAATACTTAAGTAATTGCTGTATGGTGTTTTATCAGTGTACGTCATTGATACTAATCTCATTTCGAGCTTTACTTAAGAGATTAGGAAAAGCATATGTCCCATTTCTGGCATGTAGGATTATAAGTGAAAGCCTACAGGACACTGGAGAGCTTCTGGAAAAGTTTTTCCTCCCTTAGCAGAAAAAAAAAAAATGGATACATCAGAAGAAATCCCATACACCTTTAATTTATCCTGCTTTGGAGGGTGTCTGATAAGAATGGAGCTGTGGCAACTATTTTGTAACCATGAAGGGAGAGCTAAAAATATTCTGAAGAAACTGACCAAGATATTTGACATTATTGAGTTGCTCAACTAACCAATCTACTTTCAGATTTCCAAGTATCTTTAAGTATCTATTAAAAGTATCTTTAGTCATTCTTTTGGAATTGTGCTACTTGATTTTTAATCATTCCAAATATTATACAGTTCCCTCTATACAGTATTCTTGTAGAGACAAAATACTCTGTTTACCACAGAATTCTATACTTCTACAGAAAGACCTGCAATAGAAAATAACCCTACATCACATTTTTTCAACTTCAACACTATTCACATTTTTGGTCAGATAACTCTCTGTGCATAATTCTCCTTGCACTGTAAGATATTTAGCAGCATCCCTGGCCTCTACCCACTAGATGCTGCTAACACCCCAAAATAGTGCCAAACAAAAATGTTTCTAGACATTTTCAAATGTCTCATGGGGACAAAATCACTTGTGGTCAGAAACCACTAGTATAAAAGAACAGTTTTCAGGATTATAATTTATTATGTAAAACTCTGCATTATACATACATTTAATCAGACTCTGGTCACTGCAGAGGGGCCTTGGAAACAATAGGTATATTGGGAGGGTCAGATGGGACCCAAAAACAGAAGAGGAAGGACATGGCATTGAGGAGGGTCAAGCTGGCAGGGTTCAGAGATGATCACTACCATCTCATCTTCTGGTTCTCTGATATGTACAAGTCACTGGAACACAAGAAAGGTTTCCTTGTCTTTGTCTTAGAACAATCTCAGGAGCCACAAAGCATCAGAAGCAAAGCAGAGAAGAGAGATGTGATCTGATTAATGGTACCCAGGATATTCAAGGTAGCTGCAGCCCTCTAGGGGAACAGGTTTGATAAAGAGTAGGGGGCCGGGGAGAACAGAGGATCACACATAAAAATGCAAACATAATCCAATCACGAGAAAAAGATATCCATAGCTTCAGCGGTTCCCTGCAAGTGCCCATCTCATTTGGAAGTGCAACAAGAAAGTTCCCATCAAACTGTTTTCTGTCAAATGCTGGCCCCTGACAGATTGTGGCATATGGAATGTGGTTTATCTCTCAAGTCATTGGGGTTTTCTCACTCAGCTTCGCCAAATGGTGGCTGTAATTGTGGCAGTAAATGCCTTTCAAATGACAGCTTATTTTCCTCCTTAAAAGAGTGAACCGTTTTAACAAGGGTGTCAAGGAGACCACAATGAAATATGTACCGCAGGGCTTCTTGGAAGAGAAGCTAAACAATGCAGTTTGTCACTCAGAAAGGAGGCTGGTTTCCTAGACGGAACCTGGAACCAATAGTTAAAAGGGTTGAGTTCTAGTTCAGGCTTGCCATGTGCTAGCTTGGCAACCTTTGTGTTTTGTTTTTAAAGATATATTTATTTATTTACGCATAGAAGAACTGGGGTGTAGGCCAGAAATACAGGAGGTTGAGAGGCTTCACCAGAGATAGAGTGGGGAACAGAACAAATGGATTTATTGAAATATACTGCTAAGGAGAACAGTAGATGAGACAGGAAAGGTCTGCTATACTGTGTGGGTCTCCTTCCTGACCAGGAATAGAACTCAAGTCATAGTGGTCTTAGCACTGAGACTTAACACTTAGGTCACCAGGGAGACCCTGCTTTAAAAACTTTTTTAGACTAGTTTTCATCTCTCTAAGCCTTGACTTTCTGAGCTGTGAACTGAGATTAAACAAAAGCAGCTACATAAGAGGGCTGTCTTAACTATATCTATATACCCAAGGAGGATTATCCTCATCACTTCAAATTTATGTCTTTCTATGAAAGGTGAATAAGCAACTGACTGCTTAAGCAGTATTCCCACCCCCAAGAGTGAGTTTAAGATATTGGACTAAGATAAATATGATCCTCAGTTTGTTCCTTAAAATGTTTTATGTGCCCCATTGCCCCCTCCCCCTTGACTTCAATGGCAATGGCATCCATATCCAGACCTTCTCAATGCTCCAGTCTCAAATCTTGTTCCTTCCCATGTCACCTCTAGGCTTTAATCATTCCAAAGACCTGCAGGTTGCTGTACGTGACACATTTCTCACTTCCAGGCTTAGCACATGGGTGCCTTGGCAGAGAATTTTCTTCTTCTCCCCCAGTTCCTGACCTGACTAAATGTAACCTTTTACTTCAAGGCTGAGTTTAAAAGTAACTTCCCCTGTGTCTTGAGATAAACAACGTTCCCTAATCTCAGCACCTTAAAAAGGACTATTAGCAGACAAGACCATTAAAGTGGTCATTTCAGTAAGATAAAGTCACATGGTTAAATCTTAATCTAATATGACTAGTATCTTAGAAGAAGAGATTAGGACAAAGAGAGACAGAAATAACACTGCCTGCAAACTCAGGAAGAGGGCTTCAGGTGAGATTAGACTTGCCAACACCTTGCTCTTGGCATTCTGACCTCCAGAACTATGAGAAAATAATTTCCTGTTCTTTAAACCACCCAATGTGTAGTACTTTGCAAAGGCAGCTCTAGTCAACTAATCCACTCTGGGAAGCCTTCTGTGAATTCCCAGGCCTCAGCCATGCCCTTCCCTAACTACGTTCAATTTTTCTTTTCCCACTGCTTACGTGGAACAGTCTCCTTTCCCCATATTGTCTTCTTTGTATGTGTGGGTGTGCAGGGATTGATGGGATGGCTTGAGGTGTGAATGATGACAGGTCTTGAGTCAGGGAGTGTTTGCCTCATATCCACAAAACCTACCTGAATGCCTGTAGACATACAGAAGATGTGCAGCCTTCCATAGATAGATGGATAGATCTGAATGGAAAAATAGGTATGTTACCCAGATAATTTTGGCCAACAAAAGCTGTCTCACTGAAGATAAGACATGAATTTGAAATAGCATTTTCCAAGCTGAATCACCATTTACCTAAATTCATTGACAGCAAATAAAAAAACCTAAATCTTAGTAGATCTAAAAAGTCACAGATTTCAAATATTCCACAAATTTGGTGTTAGAAACACAAATAATCAAAGAAAAATTTCCAGTACATTTTTCATTATTTGGTTCTGTGTTTTGCAATCAGTTCTGTCCCAATGTATATTTTCATTGATTAAAATCACCCAATAACACCCCTATTAGATCTGCGTCCCACCTCCCTCCACCCCCACTAAGCTGCACTGTTTGTTTTGGCAGTTGAGAATTCTTCATTAAACCACCAATGCATATACTGTTTTGCTGCTTGATAATTAAGTGATGTCATTATAATTTCAATTATGATGTTTCACCTAAAACTTTTCTATACTTATTTTGACCACCTATTCTTAAGAAAGATAATCATTTTTGATATTTGGATAACAAACAACTGAAAGAAGGAACAATGAAAGGAGAAAGAAAATCAAGAACTCACAAATATTTTTAGAACTATCAACTTTGTCAGTTAAGTGTTCCCTTTAATTACTATTGATTTTCATAGTAGTTTATTAACCTCATATGTCAGTTCAAGTGTCACAAATTATTGTACATATAGATTTTGTGATACTGGAGAGGAAGAGGCCAAGTGTATTGGGAATAAATGTATCCCCTTACACATTACTGTCTGATTTTTTTTAATTGTTTTGCTTGGGCAGGCTTTATATTATTTTAGCTGAATTGATCAGTTATCCTGACAGTGTTTTGGCTCCAAGCATTAGCTTCCAAAGCAGTATTTTTACCCACTGGCTATTTGGGTTTGTGGAGAATGGGAGACAGAACTAATTTGACAAATCAAGTCAATAAAATCATCTGACAAGTTTCATTATTAATATTTTATAAAAGCAATACAGGACCTGAGTAGAGTTGAGAGGATTAGGATCAAGATTCATTTTTTTCACCACTACAACCCTTTTCTAAGTCTGTCTCCTTAAGAGTTTAAAATGGGAACTGTGAAATCTACATCACCCTACCTTTCAGAATTTGTATGGGCTCCAAATGAGATCATGGAAGAACTTCTTAAAGTCGAAAGTGCACAGAAAGTTAAAGCTTTACAGACTGGTTTATCATCAGTTATAAATAACTTACAAACACTGAAAGCCATAGCAGTTTCTTAGTGTAAATACCTGAAACCAAAAACTCCCAAGATTTATCAATCCTGACTAATAAATACATATTAACCACCAATTACCACAGAAGGAAATTAGATTAATTCAGTGGTGCTTTACCTGAATATTAATTATGAGTCAGGAGATTATATTACAAGGCTCAGGCAGGGTATGCTTTATGGGTTCATCAATAAAGAGCTCATGCTAATGGACTGGCATAGATAGCCTCTGAGGAATCAGCCCTGGCTTTCCTGCAGGAGACAATAAACTAAAAATAATTTACAGGGCACATAATCTATTTTCTTCCAGTCTGTAAAACAGTGATGGGAAACACCAAGCTGGTAGAAAACAAGAACTTAAAAGGTCATGATGCTTGTATTTTTCCTTTCTTCATAAGGAATGAAAACGCCTTATACGTGTCTGACCTCAAACTCCCTCGAAGGAAAAAATATATAAAGGCTTTGAGCTAGGACCCTAGGTACTGTGCCAGCAGCTGCTCTCCCATAGGTCAGGTTCACTCCCAAATCATGTTGAGTCTGACCTCTAAAGCAGGGCTTCGGAGGTGACTCAGCACACTCTTGCATCCTGGCCTCCTTTAGAAGATACTACCCACCAGCCATGTGAGGACAACCACATTCTGGCTCTTCCCCAGTGCCATGGGGAGGAGCTCAGGTCCTCAGTCCCCCCTCCATGCTGTGCCACATTCCTGCATCAACTTGGGGAGCAGGTCCATACTGCTGAACCTGGTCCTGTAGGTCCTAAAGCATTCTGCTGGAGCAGTCTTACTGAAACTTTCAGAAACTTCTTGGGCTGATCTTTCTTCCTGACTCAAGATCCTTTCCTTAGATACAGCTGAGTGATAAAACTCTCTACTGTCGTCATCTCTTCTTTCCCTACCTCTCCACATATTGTTCCAAAAATCCTTGTTTCCTTCAGCCAGTATAACAAAAGCCATCTTACATAACTCTCTGTGAACAAAATATCTAAAAGAACCACCAGTTTAAAACCAGATAAAGGAATAATACTACCTGTTGATAGGTATGTACTCAAGAAAATTAAATGCAAACACAAAAATTTGTATACACATGACAGCATTATTATTCATAATAACCAAAAGTGAAAACCCCAGTGCCTAACAATTGATAGAAGGATAATAAAATGAAATGTATCCATACAAATAAATATTAAGCTATGAAAAGGACGTATAGACACCTGCTTCAACATTCATTTCAGTATGGGTTTATTTCTGGGCTCCCAAGTTTATTATATTGTCTGTGTGTCCATTTTTATTCCAATACCATACTACTATGATTATTATAACTCTACAATATACTTTGAAGTCCAGGAAAGTATTATTTCCATTTTTCTTCTTTGAAAAGATGCTTTGGCTATTTGTAGTCATCTGTGTTTCCATATAAATTTCATTAATGTTTGCCCTATTTCCTTGAAGAACGGCACTTAAACTTTGACAAGAATTACATTAAATTTGCATATTATTTAGGCTGACATGGCCTTTTTAACAATATTAACTCTTCCAAATATAAGGAAAAAATATCTTTCCACTTTTTTGTATCTTCTTTCCTTTAATAATGTTTTATAGTTTGTATAATACAGGCCTTTCATCTTCTTTGTTAAGTTTATTACTAGTAATATTTTTGATACTATTGCAATCAGGATTGTTTTCTTGATCTCTTTCTCTTGTGGTTCATTGTTTTCATATAAGGATGCAAGAAATTTTTGTATGTTTATTTTGTTAGCTGACATTTTACTATACTGATGTGTTTCCAATATTTGTGTGTGTGTGTGTGTGTGTGTGTGTGTGTGTGTGTGTGGACTCTTTAAAATCTTCTTGTATTAATTCTTTGAATAATTGTTCCCCTCTGTCTTTTGCCTCTTCTGGAATACCCATTATCTTTATATGTTGATTTTCCTGAGAGCCAGGTAATTCTCAAAGTGATTTTTTTTTGACATCTCATTTCTCATTCTATTCTCTCTGTCCTTTGAGCTCACTGATTCTATCTTCCATAATCTATTCTACTTCAACAACTTTCTCTACAATTTTTGTTCTCATTCACTGTGCACTTTACATCCTGAATCTTTATTATATTTTTATTTAAAGCTTCAATTCCTAACTTCTATTCATTGCTTTTATTTCTAAGTTCATCAATTTGTTTTCCTGAATTTCTTTGTATCTCTTTAACATTCCTTTTTATCACTTGACTTTCTAAGTTTTCTTCTATCTCTTTGAGTTTTCTCAATATAGAAATTTTAATCTTTCTCTGACAGGGAGATATAATCTTCCTTGTTTTGTGGTTGGATTCTAGAGAGCTATTCTTATCTGGTGATGTACTCTTGAGATCTCAAGTTGTCATGTGTTTGTTATTGGATTTTATATCCCCATTTTACTACTTAAAATCCCCTTATTATTTTTAATGTACATAGCAGTTACTTAGAGGATTGAACTAATTTTACTTTTCTCTCAAGTGATAATATGGTTTTCATTTGATTTCCACCCCCCCCCCCCCACTGGCTTCTATAGAGATTCAGACCTGTTTATCTGCTGCTGACTGAGAGGGTCAGGGAGAAGCCTCAAATATACAGTTGTTGGTGTGAATGAGCTGGTGGTGGATAGGAAGAGGGATGGCTTACATTTTGACACCATCAATATCTCTCCTCTCTGTTTGGGCTGATAGACTCAGTAGTCCATGTACTTTCAGTACAACATGAGTCCCAGAGACTAGAGGGAGAGGAATGCATACTAGAATGCTTGCTCTGTTCTTATCAAGCAGGTTCCATACTGTATATAGCACCCCAGTTCTTCTGTATGATTTACTCCTCATTCAAGGGTATGTCTCCACACTATCTGTATTCCCCCTTCTACAGGATCACCAGGTGAACCAAGCCTCTCCCGACCACCCCCAACCATAGCCTCCAAGTTCCTGTCTCTGCTTACCACCTAATTGATGAAGCATGAATCTTACCAGTGTCACCTCTGTTGTAGTCTATTCTGGTCTACGATAACCAAAGGATAGCCCCTTATCTGTGGAACATCCTTTGTTCAGTGTTGCTCTAGTTAAGTATTAGATGTTACCCTTAATCATGAAGCTAGGGACCTCCTCTACTGCCATCTTGGTGATCTCCAGCCCACCTTTGGGAAGAAGCCAGGTCCCGCACCAAAGGAGATCTATGACCTCACCTAGACATGTAGCCACTGCATCACTTCCAAAGGAGGAACTACTCTGTTCTGAAAGCCAGTCAGTTGGAACCAGGCACTGCTGCCTCTGGGGACAAGGCACTCCTCCCTTCTGCATCTGTCTTTTTGGAGCAAAGAGAATGTTCTGGAATTAGAAGTAATAACAGTTGTATAATTCTGTCAACATACTAGACTTTAAAAGATTACTATGGTGGTATATGAATTAGATCTCAATTTTTTTTTTATTTTTTTAAGTGAGAAATAAGGTAACAATCATCAACTCTCAAATTGCTTCTACAAAAATCAGACTTGGGCTCAGCTATTACCATCCTCTATACTTACAGAAGATTACAATTAAAGTAGAAGCTTCAAAGGGGTTGTCCATCGTACAAATACTACCCCCCACATACTTGCTAATGCCTAAAACTATTGAGGAGTTACATTCTTATCTAAATATTTTAGGTGACATATTCTTTCTCCACATTGTGGGGCAATCTCTGGGACCAATCCCATTTTTAAATGAAGATGAATACTAAACTACCACACACATTCTCTCCTCAAAGCATGACAAATTATAATGGTTTGATGGAAGGATTGCCAAAAAAAAATATCATCCTTCACTTGACCTAATGCTAAGGTTTTCACTTTTTTGCATTTTAATAAAAGCTTTGAAAATATTAGACATTCATATGGCACTTATTTAGTAAAAATTCAATGGAAATAACAAGCATGATGTTGTCATTTAGTTGTTCCATACTTGCTTTGAGGGAAGCCAGAAGAATGGTCTGAGTCAGCTGGAACTGGGCATTCTTTATAAAAACCATGCATTTGGAGCTGGACGGCACAGATTTGAAGTCCAGTTCTTCTATATGATTTTAAGCACATTATCTATAAGTTTTCTGTGCCTTGATTTTCCTCCAACTGTAAAGTGAAAATAATGAAAGTACCTGCCTCAGAGCATAACTATAGAAATTGGTTAGTACTTATGTTAACTTATGTATAACTACATTAAGTTAAATTCAATTAGTTTATATATGTAGAGCTTTTAGAACATTGCATGAACATGGAAAATTAGCTGTTATTTCTATGGCTACCTAAAAAAGCCCTACTCTGTGCTGCATCCTTTCCAAGGGAGGTCACTGAGGAAAGTCAGGAAAGTTAGAATAAACAAATGACCTCCCCTGTCCCACAACTTCCCTCCACTTCCCTGAACTCATGTGAGACAGCCCCCCAAATCAAGCAGAGATAGACGGCTCTTGGAATGTGGTATAACCTTAGCCACACAGAGCTGCTTTAATAGGTTCCAAAAGAGGGTTCAGAAGATGACTCCAGGGCCTGACCCTAATCTAGCCCAAGCAAGATGCTTTGCTCACAACTGCCCCCATATGATAAGCAGAGAGGGAATTGCAAGGAACATTTAGAATTCTTTTACTTTCTTCATTATAAACAGAACAACCAGACCTTGGCACGATGCTCCATGATTTTGGCCAGGACTCTAAAAGGCAACTGAAAATAACCTACCTCCCCTTGACCCATGATCTGATACCATATAGCCAATTTCTCTACATACTTACCACTATGTAAAGTTACTCTGCTTATATTCTTACTTGCTATAATGTGGAACAGCTATTATTGTAGAAAGAAGGTCCCAGGAGGGAATGGTTCTTGTCTGTCTCTCTTGTTATTTCTGTAACCCCAGTACCTGGAACAGTGTCTGTCACATGGCAGACACCCAGCGAATATTTCTAGAATGAATGTGCATTCTAGACAGGTCACTACCAATGATCACCTCAGTTTCCAAGCTTCTAAGGTCCTGTCACCCTCAAAACTGCCTCAGGATATCGTAACTGATTGGACCTGGGGTAGACTCATTCCCTAAGAGAAACTGTATATTTGGTTTTTTTAAAGATTTATTTATTTGTGCTTACAGAACTGGGGTACAGGCCAGAAGTTCAGGGGCAGCGAGAGGCTTCACCAGAGACAGAGTGGGGAGCAGAACAGGCAGATGGACGAAGTACACTGCTGAGGGGAGCAGTGGGAGGGTCAGGAGAGGTCTGCCACACCATGTGGTCACTTCCGGGGCAGGCGGGAATCGAACTCATGCGGAAGCAGCTTTCGATTCTCAGTGCTGTGCTTTAACCCGCTGCGCCACCAGGGAGGGCTGAGAAACTGTATATTTGTAAAGAGACTCTGGTTAATAGGATTTGGTGCTTAAAACAAGAAACTGGAGTGTTCTGGTCTCAAGCGTATTCAAAGCAAAAGGAGCCAGTGTGCTACTAAGGAGAGTAAAATGAACTGCAGAGAGCAAGTGAGGGGATGAGAGAGGCAGAGGGAGGGATAAGTGCTGGCAAGTGAACCTGCTGATGTCAGTGTGCTGATTTGTCAGTTCATTCCCTGCACCCACAAGACTTAACTACACTTCCAGCCATGGTTATTCACCCACGTACTACCACCATAGTCCCTTGTGCTCTTCCCACCCCGTTTTCACCAACTCCCTCCTCCCTGCCCCCCTACTTTCCAGATATCTCTGGTTTATAGTTGATTTTGATTTTTACTTTATTGTAATTACCTTTTTCCCCTGATCTCTTATTTGGGTCCCCTACATTCCTCCTTTAAGTAAACACATCCGGTATTTTTCTTTTTTTTTTCTTTCAATCCACTTTAGTTTGGTTGGGTTTCCATTTCCTACACACAAATAATTTTTGACTACAAAACCCTAGTACATAGGAGGCATCCTCAAACTTTTTGATCATCTGAATCATTCATTCACTCTCTTCATTCATTCATTTGTATACTTACTCAACAAATACTGAGCTAGAAGAGACAGTTTTGAAAAAGCAGAGTGCCCCTACCCTTGCAGAATTCTACTGAAAGATCACATTAATCAAATAAGAAGAGAAAGAGTGAATTCGACTTTGCATCTCACACTGCCTGGTGTGTGCAGGAATGATATTGAGCTAGCACAGACACCTGCATCAACATGGATATTAAGGAGAATGCGGAAATCTCATACTGTTCTTTACCAGGGACCTGGTACTTATTTTATCTGATTTGAACTTAAGACTGATTCTGTGTGGTTTGGTCTCAGAAGATGCCCATTTTATATATGAATCTGTACAATGGAGCCCCACAAATACAAAGCGTTTATGCCAGTCAGTGAGGCTAGGTAGAAGCAAAGCAGAACTAAAATCCTGTTTTCTGTCTCCAAAGCCCCATGTTTTTCTTTTCTTCCTCCCACAAAACGTCACACTTTCCTTGAGATGGCAATAAGCAAAATCCTTACAAACTATACACCCTGCACAAACTTCAGGCAGAAGGCATCCATGCAGGACTTGGCTGTGCTATTTTTAGAGTAAACTCTGCCAAAACAATGCAAGCAGTAAGGGCAAGAGACACTTAGTTCTCTCTACTGAAGCTGCTGTGAGGCGGGTCTCAGCAGATCTGCTCACACGCTGAGCCCAGGTTCCCTGAGAGGCACTATGGATGTTTATGAGAACTGCTACCCCTTCCCCAAATCACCTGGGTAGCCTGGCCCTGGCACCCAAGTTCCATACTCAGGCACTCCAGCAATGTGACAAGCCTGGTCACGGGGCCTCCAAGAGGCTCAGACTAGACTCATTACAATTACATTAAAGTGCTCAACTAAACTGTACAGTCCTAGGGGATCTCATTTTCTTCCTACTTATCTCACATCACTGACAGAAAAGATAGAAATAACCTCCTGAGAGTTATAAAAACCAATGTCAGTGACACCCCCAGAGCAATTGGAGAGGTGCAAGCAGTAACCCTATCTTTAGACAACCTTCCTTAGAGGAAGACAAGATCATGCCAGGGGATTTTCATTCCATTTTACGAGGCCTCGTCCAGCAAGAAGCAGTGCAAGGAGCTGCCAGGGCTTGAGCAGCCTCAACACCTCCCTATCTACCATCAGTGCCTAAAATTTTACCTGGTGATTTAGATGCACTGCTTATCCCAGTGTCACCGTTATGTGATAGTTCTGGGCTCAGCCTGGCTTCATATCTGAAGGTACAAATTAACATAGGTTAGTGCATTCTGTGACTGATTCTCCAAAGTGTGGTCTGTAGATGTAGAGCACCTGTGTTTAAATCACCTTAATCAGAAAAAAAACATTCAGGTAACTGGCCACAGGATGGCTGAAAATATAATCTGAAAATAAGGCCCAGAAACTTCTGCTAATTCTTAAGTACAGTAAAATTTGGAAACTATTTTTCTAGGCCCCCTAGTGAGCAAGAATATGCTGACAACAAATCATTGGCTCTGACATCTTTTTTCATTAGCTCAATGACTCTCAGACTCTATATTATCAATATTTGGGCCAGGTAGCTTTTGCTTGAGAAGGGTTGTCCTGTACATTATAAGATGTTTAGCAACATTCACTAGATCAGTAGTAACTCCCTACAGTTGCGACAACCCAACATGGCTCCAAGCATGGATAAACGTCAGCTGGGGGCCAAATCCTATCTTTTCACCCCAAAAGAGAAAGATTATTTTATTTTAGGTTAGTGGTTTCCAGCCCTGACTACACACTGTAATCTCTCAAGTATCTTTGTAAAATTTGCAGGACTAGACCTTACTCCAAGAAACTCTTATTTGTTTGATTGGAGGCAGAAGCTCAACACCTATCCTCTTAAAGTTTCTCAAGTAATTCTTTCGTGCCTGTGCTGAAGACTGCTACTCTAGATAGACAACAGGAGGCAAGGATTTATGTATGTTTATGACTTCATGGGTATATAAACTGTCAAACCATAAAGATGGTATTACAATAACCTCCTCCCCCATCCACAGTTTTACTTTCTGAGGTTTCAGTTACCCATGACAAACATAGAAAACATATGTACAATAACAGCTTTTAAGAGAGAGGGTAGAGCAAAAGAAAAAAAGAGAAAACACACTTGCATGATTTTTATTATACTATTATACCTGATCTATTCTATTAGTAGTTATTGTTGTTAATCTCTTATTGTGTTTAATTTATAGGTCAAAATTTGCCAGACATTTATATGTAGGAAAAAGCATAATATATATTGGATTCAGCACTAGCTATGGTTTCAGATATACACAAGGGTATTTGGTATATGTCCCCCCAAGGATAAGGAAGGGCTGCTATGCAGGATCACACATGCAGAAAGGACAATGAATCACCTACTCTGAAAGTAGCAAAGGAACAACTTAAGCCAAATTCATTATAAACTCCTCCCACCTCATCCCATAAATAACCTTAGTTGGTCAAATCAGAGTTACAAACAGAATTTTTCTTGGTGGCTGGTGATACCTCTATCTATTCTCTAGCTACAATAGAGATATGACAATTGAAAAGCAGCAGTAATTTTGCCACTATCAAGGAAGTCAACGGAAGCATAGAAGAAAAGTTGTATCTGCTTTTCAGTGTTGTGTCAGAGGTAACCATGTAAGTAGATCACACACTGCTGGTCGTATGCCCACCACATATTCACATACATGCACATATATGCATTACACACGCATACACAAAAAGGATCCCAAAAGACAGTATGAATTGATGATTCCCAGTCCCAGCTCTTACCATCTAAATCAGAGGGTCTATTTAATATTGTCCAAATAATTCCTGAATAATACAGACATTTTGTGAATGGCTGGAAAGAAAATGCCCTCACTTACTGCTAGATCCATGTTTCTGATGCAGTATCAAACTAATCTTGTTAACTGCTATTCTTCTAAGTGCCACATACATTCTTTAAATTCATATTTTTGTTGTTCTAGCAGCTCAATAACTATCTTTTAATAAATTCACCTTTGTACTTTAGATTCCTCTGGTTCGAGAAATTGAAGACAAGCTTTTGTCACAGTCTGAACTTCGACTTCCTGTGCCTTTGTATTGATCTGTGAATAAGGAGACGATGAACCTTGAAAAGCCTCACACTGGGTCACAGACTAGACCCAGTCTCTGCCTGATAATCACTGGATTATGCCTGATAATCACCTTCCCTAATCCTTCTCCCCATAGAACCATGGAGCTTTAAGGAGGTGTGTGACCCTGGATAAATTACATAATCTGTCTACATACCCAATTCCTCAATAGTCAGGAAAGGGTCAGAAGAGTAAGGGGATAATGGTGACCAACTGGTGATCCTCACTCGTCTGGGACAATCCTCAGAGGCCTGGGACCCTCCATTGCCTGCTTTATACCTAATATTCCAATGTCATTATAGAGGTATCCTTGTCCAGTTGACAAATTACATAGTACCAATGAGCATAGGATGAAGAACACAGAGAAACCAAAGTATTAGAAAAAAGAGAGAGAAAATTTGCAAGCTGACCATAGATCTGAGGCAAACAACAGGAAAAGGGAGGGAAAGGAGTCAAAATAAAGGAGGGAAGAACACAAGGGACTATGGTAATGGATCACAGGAACCATACATGGTAGTGGGAGAACTACTGGAATCATACCAGAGGGGAGAAATCAATTACTATCCAAAAATTACCAAAAGATCTAAGAAAGTAAATAAATATATATGTATATATTTTAAAACATGGGTT
The DNA here is from genome assembly GCF_000260355.1 of Condylura cristata. Lineage (NCBI taxonomy): Eukaryota > Metazoa > Chordata > Mammalia > Eulipotyphla > Talpidae > Condylura > Condylura cristata. The sequence continues at coordinate 48,752,830 of NW_004567105.1, forward strand.
TTCCCATTAAGCTAACTAGGATCTGCATGACAATTCAGTTCCTTTGTGTCATTGGTAAATTACTTAACCTCCCTGAACCTCAGCTTGTTTGCCTGGAAAATGACAACAACACTATTATTCTCCTTAAAGGGTTTTTAGAGACTGAATGAAAACAATAAAGGTCAGATTATACTGAACAATAATGGACACTATCCTCCTCCTCCTCACTGGGGATTCTTAATAATCTCCAGACTTTCAGTTGCAAATGTGAGAGCTATACCTCAAAGCAATATAAACAGAAAAGAACATTTCAACATAAAACTGGGATGTCCAGAGGGTTTGCTAGCCTCAGGTGCTGCAGGATTCAGGTCCTTAATGACATTAGCAGGAATCTGTATTCTTCCCCCATCATTTACATAGCTAGTTGGTAGCCCTAGATGTTGACAGCTCCCAATTCAGTCTTTAGACTTCTGATTTTAGAAGGAGAAAGAGCCTTTCTCTCCAAGTGTCCTCACTAGTGCTTGGAAAAGAAGACTTGTGCCCTCTTATCCCCATATTCAGGGAGATGGTGTATATTCATTGGTCAGCTTAGGTCCCATGTCCACCACATGGCAAAGGAAATGGGTAACTTTGATGAATGGCTCCATTCATAAAATATGTACAAAAAGACTAACAAATGTCTATTGCTTCTATCTTTAACAAATGATTGCTATACAGCACTTGATTTCTATTGCTACCATGTTGAGTACATGAAGAGCTAAGAAAAAAAATGGGTGATAAAAAATTTTTTTGAAAATGAAATATAGATGTCAGATGGTTTCATTTATCTGCAGAATATAAATAGCAGGGGAAAATACACAGGCAAAATATAGTAGAGGTAACTCTTGAACCCAGGTTAAACTTCAATCATACAAAAATAGGTCATGTTTGTAGAATATTATTATAACAATTATTATAAATGCACTTTTTCAAAATAATTATTTTTGGAGTTTTCTCTGACAAAGAAGTGACTTAACTTTTAAATTTTACTTAGACAGGGAAAAATAAATGTAGGGATTTTTTTTTTACTTGATTGGTTTTTAATGAAATTTTTTATACTATAATAGTAGAAGAGAGAAAAGACAGAATCACAGTGAGATAGAACATTTTCTAATTCTACTTCCATTTGGAGGTTTAGCTCTAAAAGAGAATGTAACATTTCCCTAGGTACATCACTCTGAAAGAACAAAAACTTGCCAAGTGATGATGAGGATTTTAAAAACCACAAAAGTTATGTACTGCACAAGCTAAATGGAATGCTGATTCAGCAAAGTCTATGAAACAAGGCAAAATGATTTCTGGGACTCTGTTTCTTGCCAACAGTTGTCTTAGAACTGTCAGAGAGGTAACCACTCACAAATGTTGTTCTCATTGATTGGAGTAACAGAATTTCAATGAATATGAAGTCATCTCAGAACTTGATATATTTGACAATAGACCACATGTATGTGTCTCCCCAAAGCTTATTTGTTGAAATCCTAAGCCTCCATCCGATGCTACTAGGAGGGTCTTTGAGAGTTAATTAGTTCATAAGGGTGGAGCCCTCATAAATGGAATTAGTGTCCTCATAATAAGACAACCCAGAGATCTTTCTCACTCCTTTCCTGTGACATAAGGATATAATGAGAAGTCAACAGTCTTCAACCTGGAATGGGGCCTCATCAGAACCCCACTAGCACTCTGCTCTCAAGCTTCCAAGCCTCCAGAACTGTAAGAAATAGTGTTTGTTATTTAAGCCACCCACCCATTTTGGCTTGTTGTAGTGGCCCAAACAATCTACAACAGTGTCCTCTAAAAAGAGTATGATAACAGGCATAGATAACACTGTTATCTATGCAAAAACTGTAAAACATTTACTTATGTAAAACTCTAGAACATTCACACATGCACCTAATGGTTTCTGCTATCTGCTGTTTTCATTTTTCCCTTTCAAATGATATTCATTGCACCTCTCTCAGAGTTTCAAAATCTGCTTACAGAAGACATGGTAAACAGAGATTTGTAAATGCTTGCATAGAAACGAGTCTCAAGCCCATTAATTCAGTTTTCTAAACTGTGGATTTTACAGTCATTCCTAAGAGATTCCTCTGGACTGCAGCAGCTCTTTGATCCATCCCTCACTGCCTGCCCTTTCTGGTTCTGGAAAAGCATGGACTTGGATGTAAACCCCACTTTTTGGACTAGGACTTCCCCAGTTGCAAAGTGAACAGCAAGGTCAGCCAGACTTTCTCACCTAGATAGTCCTTGTAAATATCATTTGGAATTGTATTTTCCATATTTTTCCAATTCTGAGAACTTTATGAATTGTGGAGTTTTCAAGGCATGTTTAAAAAGACAGAAATACTAAAGCTGTCTGCAGTGATGGGAAAGCAGTGTCAGCTACTGGTTGGCAATGTCTGGTAGTGTCTATGAAAATGTGCACAAAATTGCCTCTGTTCCCGGCCCTCCCTGGTGGCGTAGCGGGTTAAAGCACAGCACTGAGAATCTAAAGCCACTTCCGCATGAGTTCGATTCCCGCCTGCCCCGGAGGTGACCACATGGCGTGGCAGACCTCTCCTGACCCGCCCGCTGCTCCCCTCAGCAGTGTACTTCGTCGATCTGCCTGTTCTGCTCCCCACTCTGTCTCTGGTGAATCCTCTCACCCTCCGCATCTCTGGCCTGTACCCCAGTTCTGTATGAATAAATAAATAAATCTTTAAAAAAAAAAAAAATTGCCTCTCTTCCCTTGGCCTCAGTTCAGTTTCTTCTATTGCAGAAACCCACATTTTCCATAGGTCCCAGTAGACCATCTTTGGCGCTATGTGGACATTACAGTATGTTTCTCATCACTTATGATAAATTGTACTCTGCAACACCACATCCAACCCATCCCTCAGCTCAGCATATCTGCTATGATGAATATTCTCAATTGAAGCAGAATAAATTTTAGACATAAAGCAAAGTCTGGGTCCCCCTTGGGAAATACCTGGGAAACCCTGTGGTGCCTTGTCCTACTCCTTGAGACCCTGAGATTACCAACATTCTCTGGTTTCACTTTAAGAGCAGGCTCAAAGTTTTATTAATCAGAACTCCAAACACTTGATCATCTTCTTCAAGGAATGTAGTATTGAAATCATACTTAAACACTAACTAAAAACAACCAAGTTCTAGCCAACTAGTCATCATTTTGTTTATTTGTTGCTTTGTTTTGACTCCTTAACCACACCAAGTGCATTCAAAACCTGGGAACTTCGCTCAATCTGTCCCTTCAGTTTAGACATGCTGTCCCTAGAAGTTGAGACAGCCAGTTCCTTTCTATTACATGGGCTCAACTTAAATATAACCTTCTCAGACAGGCCTTTCCCAACCAGCTACCCAAAGAGATTCTCCCATTCTCTGTAGTTCTCCAGCATGTCTCCACATTGTGTATACTTCTTAGTGTCTGGCATCTGGAAGTACTGTATTCATGTTTTATTCTGACAATTGCTTTGAGGGTGGAAGACATGTATTCCCTCAGGGTCCCCCACTTAGACGGGGCTTTACACCCTGCTATTGCCATCTTGAAACTTTTTTTTTTAATATCTACTCATGTATTTATGCATAGAAGAACTGGGTGCAGGTCAGAGTTGTGGGGGGTGAAGAAATTCACCAGAGAGAGTGGGGAGCAGAACAGGCAGAGCTACTGAAATACATTGTTGAGGGGAGCAGCAGGTGAGGCAGGAGCAATGTGCTGTACTATATGTAGGTCAGCTCCCTGGCTGGGGATCAAACTCAGGCCACAGTAGTGATAGGGTGACAGTGCTGAGACTTAAACCCTATGCCACCAGGAAGGCCCCTTGAAACTTTTTTTCTTAACCAAGAAGTCCTACTTTTTCCTTTTGTACCCTTAGGGACAGGCATTTCCAAGATTTCCAGAACAGGCCTTCCTCAGATGTATTACTCTGGCATGTGGATTATTTCAAGCTGAGGTCAACTGAGGCTCTGTACACTCAGGAGAAATTCTTACCACTCTCTTAATTCTCCTGAAGAGTGAAAATGGTGGCTAATACAAAGACTTGGGTTTTTTCCCAGAAGCAACTTATGAGAGGAAACTTCCTATATGATAGTGCAAACACCTTATCGCAGAGCATCTGGTCATCATCATGTGAGCCCCTTTCTGCCTCCCTGAAGCACTACCCATCTATTCCATTCCTCAGCTAAGGTTATATAACCCTCACTTTGCCTCACTGTATTTGGAATCCATATCTATGTAGATTCTCTAAATCTGTCCTTTTTTCCCTACTAATCTGTCTAATATTAATTTGATAGCTTGACCAATCAAGAAGAACCCAGAGGGACAGGAGCTAAGTTCTTCTCTCTGACAACCACGAGTTATTTACCACCCCTCCTTGTTTACTGTATCTTTCCTATTAACAGCTATGTCCCAGGAAAGCAGAGATCTCATCTCTTTGGTTCAATATTGTGTTGTCAGCACTTAGAATACTTACAGGATATAAAACTGTGACTCATTAAATATTTGTTAAACTAATAATAGGATTATTAGATGATCTAGCAGTTTCCCTGCAGGTATATACCCAAAAGAATTGAAAGTAGATACACAAACACTTACATACAAATGTTATAGAAGTATTACTCACAATAAATAAAGGGTAGTAAGAACCCAATGCCCATCAACTGATAATGGATAAACAAAAATGTGCTATAATACATACAACAGAATAAGGTTCAGCTATATAGGGGAAATATTAATATAATGACAGCGTGTGTGAACACTTTCCTTAGCAAAACACCATGCCAAGTAAAATCAGACACAAAAGTTCATATATTATATGATTCTATTTATATGAAACATCTAGTACAGGTCAAGCTATAGAGATAGGAAACAGATTGGTGGTTTCTAGAAGTTAGAAGAAACAGGAGAGAGAAGGAAGACAGAAAGTAACTGCTTAATGGGTAAAGCAGTTTTATTTCATTTTAGGGTCATCAAAATGGTCATATTGGATAAGAGATGGTGATTGCATTTATGAATATATTAAACACAGTAGAAGTGCTCACTTTTGCATTATCCATGTTGTCTTTAAAAGATTAATTTAATATCACTGAATTTTAACTCAGCTGAAAAAAAATATTTGTTGAATAAATATGTATAGAACTTGTTTGAGAAATCTTAAGAATTCCACAATTAAATCCAGCATGTTCTCAACCTAGCCCAGGTTTTCAACAATTTTAGTCCAAAGTTTCTGAGTCTGTGTGGAGGTAAGAATGCATTCGCACCATTATTTGGAAAAATGCTTCAAATATTTGCTTCAAATAAGATAACATAATTTTGTTGAGTGTGTCCAGATAGGGGCAGTAACTCAACAGCTACTTATGTGACCAGATATGGACGATAACACAAGGACGGGAACGAACTGGGCCTCGCATCCAGGTGCCCAGCAACATGTCACCTTTCTAGAATCTGAGCCTATATAAGAGACACTTTCTCCTACGGCACTTGCAGTAGCTGCGGACCTCACCCTTGGGAGCTCTGTCTCAGCTGCTGCCCGGAAGCAATGAACTCTCACTTGCTCAGCCTTTCTGCCTCCTGTCTTTCTTCCCTGCAGCCAGTCACAGAAATCCGGACAAAACAAATATCACCATTATTATGCCAGGTTAATGCTGTTTTTTCGTTGTGTTGACTTTTTGTTTGTTGGTCTTCAGCTATTTTTAATAAATATTGAGGTAACAATAGATGCACACACATTTCCCAAAAAGTTTACTAAAGCACCCGAAGGGTGTCCACCCCACCACTTTCTCCCAAGGGTAATGTCACAGGGCAACCCCAGGGGGAACCGGGAAGACCTGGGGGTGAACCCTCACCCCTTACTTAAAAACTCAGACAAAACTCAAGGGCAGAAACACATGAAAAAGTTAATAAAGGGCTTATTTACAAGGGAAATGTGAAGAGGCAAGAGAGAAATTGTTCACTAAGTCCTACCGGTGACGCTGTCTGGGCTGGGACACCAGGCACACTGAAGGTGGGCAAAAACCGCATCTCTCAAGCCCACACCACGGCTTCATAGTTAAGTGAGTTCAGCTGTTTAACTCGACCCTTAGTTCCCAGCAATCCCCCTTCAGGAAGTCGAGCGTCTCGGCAGCTTATGGCATGATGGGAGTTGCAGTTCTGCGCACCAGGGGCCTCTTCAGCGTGGAGGTGGGAGTGGAGTGCATCAAGTATCAATGGATGGAGTTCATTCACCACATCGGGTTCTCCCAATAGTAACTGTCTTCCAGGACAGTTTTATCATAAGCAGGAAGTTGGTACAGTCCTTCTGGTTCAGATTTCATCTGTTTCAGGTGTATTCAATTGTCTTGTTTCTATATTGAAGTGTAAAAACAGTTTTAAGAATTATAGTCTGTTGAACAGAAGTAAATGGTCTCCAGTATAAATTAAAAGAAACATGCCCAGAGGGGTGAGAGAGTTAGCAGCCAGGTTGAACCTGTTAGTTAAAACATGCCTTTCATATTTCTTGACCCTCTCAGCCCCATTGTGCTTAGAAGAGCTGCAATATACTCGTTTAATCCGTGACTGGGGAATATGATGTCATAAGACTTTCTCTAGTCATCTGAGAAATTATAAAAACTTTAAACGTCGGCAAATATTTAAAGTTCTTACTTTAAATGTGGTAGAAAGATTGTTTTTACTGAAGAACACTTGCTACTTTAGCCTGCTAATAAATTCCATTTTAAAACAGTACCTCAGGCAAATAAACAGTCTGAGGGCATCTTCCATTATTTCCATAGGGTATATCTTGGTGTGTTAATTAAACTCATGTGAAGATTCTAGTGTATGTTTCTTTCTAAATTGTTTTGACTGTTGAATTAGATGTCATTTTGCCTACTCTGTATCCACCCCACTGTTTCTAAAATAAGCATGTACATTTCCTTCTAAGTCCATTCTCCTATTCCAGCTGTCTTGGTGGTGAAACAGGCTATTCACAACCCCATTCTACTTTCACAACTCTCATCCTACACACGCATTGCTCACAGGATGTGCATATGACTTGAAAGAAAGTCCCTCCCAAGATGTTTATAATAGACTTTCCAAAAAGGTGCCACTGTGGCATGCAGATTATTTTGAGCTGAGGTCAATCAAGTCCCTGCAGTCTCAGGAAAAACTTGTAGGACTCCCTTGACTCACAGAAGAATGAAAATTGTAGTATCCAGAAGGGGGATTTTTTTCCCAGAAATAACCTATTAGAGAAAACTAAGAAAAATTCCATCTATATGGCAGGACAAGCATCTACTTACAAAACATCTGGTTTTCATCATGTGAGTACTCCTCCTCTTTCCTTGAAGTCCCATTCCTTAGCTCAGTACACACAACACCCATTTTGCTTCGTTGTCTTTGGAATACACATTTTTGTGGATCCCCCATAAGTATATCATAACATTTATTCTTTTCTCTTACTGATCTGTCTGATGTAAATTTGATTGGTTGGTTGTAATAGGGTCCCCAAGAAAAGGGGAGGTTCCAGGTTCCCTGCCCCTCCCAAAAGGAGGTCAGAGCTGAGCAGGGAGGAGAAGAATTTGAAGAGACTGAAGAGGAGGGAGCAGGATGAGAACCAGAAGACTTGAGGGAGGAACATGGAGCAGAGAGACATGTGAAGAGACAACTCTTGTTTCCTAGCCCTGGACTGGGTGAAACAGATGTGGGTGAGAGACCCGCGGGGAGGTTAGCTATGGCAGCGTTTATCTTGATTTTGCTCTTTTCCTCCCAGACTTGTCTGGCCATTTCTGACCCCTTTCTATGAGACCCTGCTGGAAGGTGCTTTAGACTTGTAGCAGGCTTTCAGGTCTTGTTTGGGCCAATCCCTTTTGGGAAGACTTCTACCCAAGAGGGGATGGGTAACCTCAGGTGTTTGATTTAGAAACTATATTCTTTGTCTTTTTTGTATTGCACACTAATTGTATTAAAATTCCTTTCCAATAAATGTCTTACATGTTTTGTCTTGATGTGGCAGGTGGCAGAAACTGACCTGTTTAGAGCTGACAGGTTTGGGGGTTCAAGGGTACCCCACTCCTTGTCCTGTAACATGACAAATCTGAGAAGAAACTAGAGTCAGGGCGATTTCCGCTTTGCTTTTACAGATGCAAATAATATATATTCCATTCTTTTGGACACAAGAAATTGTTCTGACTGACTCCAAAAATGCACAAATTCAAAAACTGGCTGAAAGAGATAAAAGCTCTGAGTTAGAGGAATGGTGATTGGTATATCTTGTTTTTTGTTTGTTTGTTTTTGCTAGATGGTTAGGATTTGTTACCGTTGGATTTGAAGGTATTAACATATAGGCATGGAACACGAAAACTGGCAGCAACAGCAGCTGTAATGACATCAACAAGAAAGGAAGAAGAACTGGCAACCCGACCTGAGCTTCTACAACCAGCTACACCTCAAGTTTTGAACTTCCCAGTTATGTGACCCAATAAGGTAATACATTACTAGTTTGTGCTTAAGTGAATTTGTGTTGATTTTTTTTTTCCTCACTTGCAACTCAGTGAGAAGGCTCTGTGGCAAATGGCATTTATTAAGTTAAGCTTGGGGCCATAACAACTTAAGCTAAATTAGTATTTGTCCTCTCATCACTCAGCTATTTCCTTAAGTTCTCATCCGTCTGCATTACTGCCTGCAATAATTTGCCTGATCGACAGCTTTTTTTTTTTTTTGGTGCTTAGTATAAAAGTAACTCAAGTAGAGTAAATGAGCGGCAGTAGGAGTACACTAATGCTCCTGACCCTGTGATGCCTTTTTTTTTT
>NW_004567105.1:48761788-48781009 GCF_000260355.1 Condylura cristata
CCATGTGGTCTCCTCTGGGGCAGGCGGGATTTGAACTCATGCGGAAGTGGCTTTAGCTTCTCAGTGCAGTGCTTTAACCCGCTGCGCCACCAGGGAGGGCCCTGTGATGCCTTTTATATAGGTTATGCATGTGCGGTGTTGGAGCTGACCATCTGTACTGCTTATTTAAGTTCTGTAATGAAATGACTGGGACCGTCATTGTTTATTTATGCAATACAGACTGCCTCTCTCTAAGCCCTAATTCAATCTTTAGTCTCTGTTTTGTGGGTTAAAGCTCTAATGACTGCAAAAGAAACGTTTGCTGCTTCAGATGGTGCTATTAAAAGAAAATTGTTCCCAAAGAAATTCTTATCTCCTGATGGGGGGAGCTAAATCACTATAAATTATGGAAAAGGAAATTGCAAATGTGTCTTGCTTTCTCTTTATAGGAGGCATTGTTTTATCACAACTGTCAAGTAGAGCATACACCTATTTTGAAAAGCTTTTTACAGCTTTGAATTAAGCACAAATGGAGAAATAAGAGGCTGCATAATTAGAGAAGCTGGAAGAGCTCGACTTTGCAAGGCAAAAGCAGGCTTTTACCATTACTTTTTAATTCACAAATGGCACCAGCGGGGGGCAGGGAGGGGGCGGGGCGGGGCATAGATCGTGAAAACGAACAGAAAAGCAATTGAAAAATGCAGTCAAGAGAAACAACCAACGAGACCACCGGTGACCTGGCAGAATAATAAGAATCTTGAAAAGAAAAGCTGGGGACTTTAGAATTTTATTTTCCTAAGGCAAAGAAAAAGAAGACGGGAGAATAAAGAATCGGGATGGGAAGTGGGAGGAAGAGCACCGATTTGCTTCAATTAAATAACCACAATCGATCAACCAGTTCATGTTTATGCAAAGCCTAATCTCATAAATTGTGCACAAAGAGTGGCTGTTTCTCTTTTCGGGCCATCACGGGTGATTTCAAGCACGCGGCTTCACTGTGGTCACCATTCAAGTTAATCACGCGGTGGATGTAATCCGCGAAACCAGCAGGGGGAGCACAAGATTAATGGGTGGGTTTCAGCCTTTCCCAAGGGAACCATCTTCCTCGTTCAGCACCTCCCAGTCAAGTTTGTAAAGGTCAAGTTCCTGCTTCCAGACCTCCTCCTTACCCATCTCCATTTACAGTACTTCATTTTCCCTACTTTGTCCACCCCCCAACTTCCTTGCCCCCACCCCACGTCTGTCCTTCCTGCCCAGATAGTCTGATCATTTGGGAACCTTTTATCAGAGTTCACAGGTTGACATACTGTTGGCTGGCCTCATCATGGATGAGAAAGGAAGACTCCAATGCAGGCCAAACATTAAAAATCACATCGAGTGAAAATAATTTGAATGTCAAGTAAAATGTCTTATATGGCTTAATGTTAAATGAAAATAATGGACTAGGAAACTGTCCATAGTAGTATCTCAACTACATCTTTTTTTTTTTTTTTTAAAAGAACAATGAAAAGTCGGCACCTTAAGAAGGTATGCCTCTGAGGTATGTGTGATGTGGGGTGCATAGAAGGGATGATGTTTTTTCTTGCTTGGTTATGTATTTCTGAATATTGTTTGCAGTTTAGATAATCACAGCTAAAAATAAAAATGTAAAGGCTAGTGTAGAATTTATATGTTCAGATAGTACTCTTCTTTATAATACTATGGGAAATGTTCATATGGCCATACTAATTAGCACCATGAAAGAAAAGAAGACAATGACCTCTTTCTGAGTCCTAGGTGCTAGGGACTATAGTAGAAGATACAGGATAAAAAGATATATTAGACACACTGTGTGACCCCAGGAAGCTTATAGTCACCTCTATTATCTTACTTCCTTGTCACAAGTACTTTATGGAGTAGATAATGATGCTCTCAGTTTAACAGATAAGTTTCTAAACCTCGTGACCCAGAACCCCTTAGCTATTAATTATGTGACTGAGTGGAATAGGCCAGGATTTTCACATCTGAAAACTCTTTTTTACCAAATTTGAGTCATCGATAGTATCATAATTTTTGCCATCATTTTATGCTAGTTCATAACTATTACTGTTATAGGGTAAGGAGAGGGACACCCCAAAAACCTCCAAATCTGCCTGCTCTAGATAGTTTCTGCTATCCATTGCATCAAGAGAAAACATACTCTAGTATATATACAACCTTTATTGGAAAGGGACTTTAAAGCACAATCAGTGTGCAATAAAGAAAAAGAGAAGTTTCCAAATCAAACACCCAGAGTTTTTACCCATCCCCTCATGAATAAACACCCAGGCAAACCAGGCTGGCCCAACATAGGGCCTCCCCCAAGTCTAAGGCATGTTCAGGAGGGGACCCATAGAAAAGGGTCAGAAACAGCCAGACAAGTCTGGGAGGAAAAGAGCAAAATCTAAATCAAGATAAAAGCTGCCAGTATTAACCTCCCACAGGTCTCTCACCCACATCTGTTTCAGCCAGTCCAGGAACAAGAAGCTAGCATAGCTTCTTCACATGTCTCTCTGCTCCATGTGCCTTCTCCAGGTCTCCCTCTGGCTCTCCATCCACCTTCCTTCCATCTCCAGTCCCCTCTCCAGCTTCTCCTTCCTGCTCAGCTCCACCCTCCCTAGGGTGGAGGAGAACCTCCCCTTCCCCTGAGGACTACCCTGTTACATTACCTGAATTACTTAATTAAAACTTTAATTTGACTGATTTTTTAAAGATTTATTTATTTATTTGTAGAAGAACCGGGGTGTAGGCCAGAGATGTGGAGAGTGAAAGGATTCACCAGAGACAGAATGGGGAGCAGAACAGGTGGATTTACTGAAATACACTAAAAAGGGGAGCAGAAGGTGAGTCCTGGGATTAAACTCTCCAGGCTGTGATAGGGTTGCGACTTAACCCCTGTGTCGCCAGGGAGAACTTCAACTAATTTTAACTGCTACTCTTTTAAAAAAATGTTTTATACTACTGTGGTAAATTCAAAACCCAATTATTTTCCTTCAATAAAAAAGAACCATTAGATAAACACACACACAAATTTATACTTATGCTGTGGAAGTTCTAAATCTCTCTTTGTTGTAAAAAGGAGAATATCAAATTTGAGAGATGATAGATATGTAACAGGGAGTGTTCCAGGTTCAATGCCCCACTCAGAAGGAAGATGGAGCTGAGCAGAGAAGAGAGGAATCTGGAGAGGAGTCTGAGGAAGAAGGAAGCAAGATTGAGAGCCAGAAGGTGACCTGAGGGAGCCACCTGGAGCAGAGACATGTGAAGAAACTGTGTTTGCTTCTTGGTCCTAGACTGGTTGAAACAGAGGTGGGTGAGAGACCCATGGGGAGGAGGTTCACAATGGCAGCACTTACCTTGATTTTGATGTTGTTCTTTTCCTTCCAGACTTGTCTGGCCACTTCTGACCCTTTTTCATGAGTTCCTGCTGGAAGGTGTTTAGGCTGTGACAGACAGGCTTTCAGGCCTTGCTTTGGGCCAATTCTTTTTAGGTAGACTTCTACCGAAGAAGGGATGGGTAACTTTGGGTGTCCAATTTAGAAACTATATTCGTTTCTGTATTGCGCACTGATTGCATTAAAGTCCTTTTCCATTAAAGCTCTTATGTCTTGTCTTGATGCTATTTAGAGCAGGCATGTTTGGGGGTTCAGTGGTGCCTCTCTCCCTGTCCAGTAACAGAGACACTACCAACTCACCAAGATTTCTTGACATAATCAGGTCTGAACAAACACTGAAAAGGGAGTATCTTTATGTGTAATTTAATGCATACCTTAAGTGATAACTAAGGCTTTAAAAGAAATATGGTTCTGTTTGATGCAAAGCCAAGAGAAATATTCTAGCCAGAGCAGAAAAGAGAAACCTAGCAGTTAGAAAAACAAGGCTGAGGTCAAAAACTATATAAATCAAAAATTGCCACCAAGAAATTTAAGATTATGGGAAGTTTTTTTTCTTTTTTTCTTTTCTTTTCTTTTTTTTTTTTTTTAATGTAACATGGAACTACTTTGGAGATGTCAGCACCAAATGGGCTATGGAACTTTTTTAAATACTAAAAAATTATTTGTCAAATGAAGAGGTAGTGCTATGAAAGAAAGAATATCACTACCCAATGTTGGGGGTGGTGGGGGGGAAGGATGTCCTGAACAAACTCCACAAATAGGTTTTATAGACCCCACTCCCAGCCCAGACCTCAGAGATCCACCAAGACTACAAATCCCATAATTCATCACCACCAAAGGGAGGTTGCTGGGAACTGAGGGTGGAGTTAGGCAGCCAGACTTGATATTTGACCAGACATATAGGTTTTGGGAGAGCTTTTTTGTTTGTTTGTTATGTTTTGTTTTGTCTTTTAACCAGATTTCAGTGTTTCTTTGAGTTTCCAGCTCAGAAGAACTGGCAGGATGCATTCACCAATTTATCTCTTCACCCTGAGTTATTCCTTTCTTCACTTTTCCTTTCCTGCAAATAAACCCTTCATTAGTCTTTTGTGTGTGTGTGTGCCAGCAGTTGAGTCTCATAGGTCCTTTATAAGCACACAGGTGAGGACCCACATTCAGGCCACCCCATTTCACATCAGGGTTGCCCTGTAACACTGACAGATGAGGATCCAGCTCAGCAATTTATAGCTTCAATATCTTCATCTATACACCTAGAGGTCTACTATGCAATCATTATTTGTGTAATATATTTGTTTAAAGGGTAATTTTTCCCAAAAGTTAGGAAACCTGATTATCATGTAGAAATAAAGGAACATTTGGTAAATATCTTACTTATGATTTATGTTATACTCACTCAAAGGTGAAATCATCGAGCAGAGCAGAGACTTATATAGATGGGAATACTGAAGTAAATTTACAAATGGACAAAATACTGTCTTTTTCCACAGTGGAAGAGGGAAATCAATTAACCACCCACAGGGCAGAATTCCTTTGCTTGTCTTTAGACAAGAATTATTTGCATTATGTCAAGTTTAGCATCAACTTCTAAATTATTCTGGTTAATACAGAAATTTGTAATAAAACAGTTGTCAAGTTAATTTTTATGCAAATAGTCTAGATGTATAGCTCAGTCAATGACAAATAATAACTCTGTAGGACTACATGATCCCCCGAAACATCAGTACTTTCACTGAAAAAATAAAAAATATCCTGTCCTCCTTTTTGTTTATTCCAAAGTCTTATATTTCTCCTTCTACTGTAAAGAGCTGTTCTATCAAATTCAATATCATTTTCTAAACAAGCAGCTATATAATACAAAAGGGAGCAAGTAGGGGGGAAATATTAATAACTCTATAGTAATCATCTAACTAGTAGGAAAATAAGGGACAGAAAGGCTCTTTTTCAAATCTAAAATTGTAGGATTCATCTATCAAATTGCAATGTTTACTCATGTTTTATTAAAACTAAGCTTCAAAAAATTATCAAACATAAAAATAAAACAATTCTGACATAAAAATGTAAGAAAACATTAGTTGAAGAAAGAATATTAAAACAACTTTCAGTAAAATTTGTATTCTATAAACCAAGGCTTTTAGATGAGAAATAGTGACAAAGAATGACACTATCAAAGATGAAAGTTGACAAAACCTTTAACTCAATGTCTTGATCAATACAAATATATATAGTAAAACAATTTCCAAAGGGGCCTCCCTGGTGGCACAATGAGTTAAAGTGAATGCTATGAAGCTATCCACAGCCTTCATAGCACAAGTTCGATCCCCATCTATGGAGCTGACCCACATGGCGGAGCTGACCCACATGGCACAGCAGACCTCTCCTGTCTCGCCCACTGCTGTCCACAGCATTGTACTGCTGTCAGCCTGCCTGTTCTTTTCCCCACTTTGTCTCTGGTGGTTCCTTTCACCCTTCCCCTACCCCAATTCTGGCCTGTACCCAGTTCTTGTATGTGTATATAAATAAATCTTGAAAAAACAAATTCCAAGACTTTCTTATAAGTGACTTACATAATGATTTTTTATTATGCTATACTAATAAACATTACAGTAAATATATAATGATTTTTAACTCATCCCTTTGCCATTGTCTCAGTAGTAAAGATGTCCATTTTATACAGTAAAAATATTAGCTTAAGGTGCATATTTCTTAAGCAATTAAGGTAGGTAGTGTCTGGATGGAAGTTCATTTCTTAATTTCATTGTGACTCAAACTGAGAAAAATTTTTTTTACATCATTCTTCATTTTGTGCATTTTTTCATCTCAGTCAAACCGACAATTTCAATGAAGCTATCAAAGTCTCTGGTCATTTTACCACTGCCCCCAAATTGCCTCATTCTAATTGCCTTTGTAGGGGCAGTTCTCAGTGAGATTCTCCTAGCCATTTAAACCACCCAAACCCTCACATAAATTTAGCAAACAAAGCAAGGGGATCTAAAAGACATTTCCTTCTATTCACAAAAACTTCAACTTTTATGTTCAGTAATTAATGACACTGTTTAACCAGGAATGACATTACAAAATGGGGACAGTTGTTACTTACCACAACCATGTAATAAAGTGTCAAAGGTTATCACAACAGGATATCTGTTTTTAAATGGAAAGAGATAAAGAGACTTAGTGAAGCTCTTTATTCACCCTTGTTTTGTTTTCCAGCTGGAGGGAAGTCTGCTAAAATAGACTTCTAAATAACAAAAGCTGCAATCTCAGCACAAGTGGTCATTTGAATGTTGTAGCCCCTCTTTCCTTCCACTGTGGATGACAGATAAAAACAATCCTAATTGAGTCCCTGCAATATATAGTATTTTTTTGTGGGGAGGGGGATGTGTATTATTCTTTTTCACTCTTAGAAAGAGAATAACCAGAAGCAGTCTTTTTTTTTTTTTCCTTAAAGATGTATTTATTTGTGCTTACAGAACTGGTGTACAGGCCTGAGGTATGGTGCGGTAGGGATGAAAGGATTCACCACAGACAGAGTGGGGAACAGAACAGGCAGATTGACAAAGTACACTGCTGAAGGTAGCAACGGGGGGGGGGGGGGGGTCAGAAGGGGTCTGCCGCGCCATCTGGGTCAGCTCCCTAGTAAGAGATCAAACTCATACTACAGGGGCTACGGAGAGTTTCATAATGCTGTGCTTTAAACCGTTACCACCAGGGAGAGCCCAAAAGCAGTCTTTTAACAGGGATGTTGAGCCTATGTTGAAGATTATTTGGCGTGTCAGTGTAACAGAGTGGTCCCTAGGAAAAGGGGAAGTTCCAGGTTCCCTGCCCCACCCAGGAGGGTGGAGCTGCAGAGAAAAAGGAGAGAAGAGAGGAAAAGAAGGAAGCTGGTTGGAGAGCCAGACAGAGACCTGAGGAAGCCACATGGACCAACAAGCACGAGTTCTTCATCACATGCTTGCTGTCCACCCTGTTCCATCAGGACATTGAAGGGGAGTTGAATTTACCCCCAAAATATACCTCTATAGCATAAGGATTATTCTTAGCTGGTTGTTTTTTAAGAAATAACAGACACAGAAGTTCTGAATGAGTCGCTGAAGTAGATTTTGTGGGGTTAGTCTCCCAAAAAGGTTCAGAATTTTTCCAGAGAGCCAGTGCAAACCCTTTCTGGTAAATGTCATTGTGGTAGCGGAACCAAAAGCAACTGAAGCCCTATGGGCTGCAGAAAAAAAATGCTACTATTACTTAAGTAATAAGGACTACCTAGATTTGGGATATATCCAGAGGTAATTTTTTTTTTTTTGAAAGAACTATTTTTTTTTTAAGATTTATTTATTTGTGCATACAAACTGGGGTACAGGCCAGAGACTCAGGGGAGTCTCACCAGAGACAGAGTGGGGAGCAAAACAGGCAGATTGACGATGTACACTGCTGAGGGGAGCAGCGGGCGGGTCAGGAGAGGTCTGCCGCACCATGTGGTCACCTCGGGGCAGGCAGGAATAGAACTCATGTGGAAGTGATTTCAGCTTCTTAGTGCAGTGCTTTAACCCGCTGCGCCACCCACCGGGGAGGGCCCCCAGAGGTAATTTTTTTATTGAAGAAACCAAACTTAAGGCAGAACAAATATCTGGAGGCAAAGCTTTGTTATACAAAATCATGTCCTACTCTCTCCTCACCCCCAGTTCCCTTAGCTAAGGCTATAACCCCCTGGTTTGCAGCCATTATTTTAGGGTTTATATCCAGGTAAATTCTCCATATGTCTATTATTAAATTTGATCTTTCTCTCCTACTAATATGTCTGATGTCTTTTTGTTGGCTTGTGCAGCCTCAGAAGAACCCAGAGGGGTGGAGGATTCTCCCCTGCATTCAGACACTTTTGTCATTACAATAATTTAAAAAGGCATGACTTTGGGCCCTCCCTGGTGGCACAGCAGGTGTAGCACTATGAAGTTATCACAGCCATTGGAGCACAAGTTTGATCCTGCACCAGGGCCAGGGAGTGACCCACATAGCCTGGCAGACCTCTCCTGACTCGCCCACTGCTCTCCTTAGCAGTATATTTCAGTCAATCTGCCTGTTCTGCTCCCCACTCTGTCTCTAGTGAATCCTCTCACCTCCTGCACCTCTGGCCTGCACCCCAGTTCTGTATGTATAAATAACTATATCTTCTAAAAAAATTAAAAATAGAAAGACATGACTTTGAAGAACACTCACACCTCCCTCTGGCCTTATGTGCATGAAACATTGAAAGTTGGAGAGGAAATGCCGACTGGCTGGTGGCGCACCGTGATCGTATAGTGGTTAGTATTCTGCGTTGTGAAAGTTGGAGAGGAAATAAAAGAAAGTAGGAGACAGTTAAGTGACATATGCAGCAAATGGTCAAATGGATTTGAACCCACATCTATTCAGTTCCTAAGTCATTGTTCTTTCTCCTTCATGAACTGCCTCCTTGTTGAAAAATAAGTTTGTATTTTATCTGTGAAAAGCTGACATAGAGCCAAGGAGACATTACAGAAAGATTGTATTACCTGTCTTGTTTGGACAAAGTCAAACAACTTTGAGTTGGGCAAGAAACTAGAACTGGACCAAAAATAATTGTTTTAATAAACCATACAGCAGTTTTTTGAGATGATATCCTCATCATGTGAACTGATGATTATGAACACTAACATATAGGCTAGAATCAATCAGTTCTCTTTTCATCCTTTTTAGAGAACCAGTAACCAATTTTGTTTAGCCAAGAATAGTTCAAGTTTATTAACACTAATCAATTCTCCTTTAATGACTTACCTCATCTTCCTCCTTTTCTCCCATAAAACTCCCAACTTTATCACTCGTTGGGGTATATTTTAGGTTTTCTATCTAAACCTATATACTCCAAATTGTAATTCTTTAATTCCCAAATGAACTTGCTTTGCTTATTTAAAGGCCTCCTGAATTTTTAGTTAGATGCTTTATAGTTGATTTATCATGTTCATTACATTTAAAACAATTAAGTAATGAGAAAAATGCAAAATAAGAACATACCAATTACCAACTCCCTTCCTCCAGGGATTAATGCTTATATATATTATTTTCCAGGTTTTTAGGCATCTTGCAAATCAGTCAGTAATTATATTACCTTATTTCCTTCTTATTTTCATCCAACCTATCAAAGCTGTTCAAGATAGGTCGTCCCAAGATGTTTCACTTTGGTGTGTGGTTTATTTGAGCTGAGACCTATAAAAGTCTTACAGACTCACAAGACACCTATCAGAAGGCAGGAAAGAATCTAAGGGCAAGGTTTTGTCCTATGAAGTCACCTCATCTTCATCATATGGATCCCCTTACTCCCTCTTTATAGCTCTAGACTCCTTACCCATTCCTTAATTGAGAATTAATTACACCCTCATTTCTTTCACTGGAATTAGAATCCATGCCTATTTTGACTTATCACATAGCTGTATTTAAATTTAGTTTTTTCTCTTGCTAGTTTGTCTGATATTAATTTGATTATTCAATTAGCCTGAGAAGAATCCAGTAGGTTTAGGGGAAATCTCATCTCTGCAACATTGTCAACACTATGTCCTCATTAAATATTTTAAGACCATGTTGTCACAAACAAATTAAATCAATAATACTTTAAGAACATGGTTGTTAATTGTTGCAAATACACCTTTGTAAAAATACCTGTTCATTTGAACCACTCAGGTAATATTTTTTTTAAGATAAGAAATGTGGTATAGGCCAGAAGTGTATATGTGTGGGGGTAGGTAAGACTATTCCAACAGAGACACAGTGGGGAGCAGAACAGGTGGATCTACTGAAATACACTGCTGAGGGGGGCAGCTGATAAGGCAACTTTTGCTGAAATAAGTGTTAGCTTATTTCAGACATTGAACTCATGCTACAGTGGCTGCTAATAGTTTGACAGCACTGAAACTTGAATTCCTAAGTCACAAGGAAGCCCTCAAATAATATTTTAAAGCAACTTTGGTTAAAAAAATCCTTCATCTAAGATGTTTATTCCATAAGTGAAACTATTATGTGAATGAGTGATGTAATTCAGAAATAAAAAATGTAGGATGTGTTATTAGCAAGTGCAAAAGAATAAACAGAAGGGACTCCCTATATAGAGAAGAGCTTTATTTTTAAAAGTTATATATGATAAAAAAAAAATTAACATGCCTGAATCCATTATAATGCTGACTTCTTACAAATAAAAGGAAAAAATTTCCAGGGCACTCCCTGGTGGCACAAGGGGTTAATAGCACAGCACTATGAAACTATCAGCAGCCCCTGTGCCTTGAGTTCAACCCCTGGCCAGGGAGGTGACCCATATGTTTCAGCAGACCTCTCCTGTCCCACCCACTGCTCCCCTCAGCAGTGTATCTTAGTCAATCTGCCTGTTCTGTTCCCTACACTGTCTGGTGAATCCTCTAAGCCCCCGCAACCTCTGGCCTACACCCCACCCAGTTCTTGTATGCGTAGATAAATAAATCTTTTTAATTATTTTCCAGTTAGGCAAAAAATCTAAATAAAGAAAAAAAAATCATCCAGGAGTGGTTATCTTCTGAATCATCTCTGCCACTTTGGCAATATCTGAGATAAAATCATCTTTAAAGTAAAAAGGGGAAAACAGTGTAACATGTAATCTAAAAATGAAATGCAACTGAACATGTTTTAAACATTTCTATAGGAAGCAGAAAAAGTCACTAGTAAGTGTACAACAACCTCCTTGTATAACCATAATGTGCTCAAATATCTCTTCACCCTCCTTCCTATTGACATTATTGAAGGAAACTTAAATGTATCTGCTGATTTGTTTCTAGCCAAGGATTTTTAGGAATGTGGTTTTAGGAGCTTGCATAAAGGTGTTTCTATCTAATAGAGGATAACTAATTAAAACATTAAAAATATAAGAGGAAGGAACTGACAGCAAAAGACCATATATCAAGACAGTCTTGGTAAAAATATATCCAGTAACACTTGAATCCATCATTGTGGCTAACAAGTCGTCTGGTTATAAAAATCAGATTTGTGTATAATCACTGAATTCCAGAACCCAAGCACTGGTGCACCTTCTAAGGCTCTGTGAGTTAGAATGTGGCACACAGATTTACCCACTTCCACAGGAAAACCTCTTTAAGCCAAAATGCATCTTCCTTAATAATACCTACATTCATCAGACTGGCTTATGGCTTCAACAGAATTTTCTAGAGTTATTCTTTTTTTATAAATTGCCTACATCTGGCTTTTTTCCCTGAGAAATTTTTTCTTATGTTAAGCTTTGCCAGACCTTAAAAAACTCAAAAACTCCTTACTTCTCCATCCTATGATTATTTACCATTATTACCCAGGAACAATGCCAGCTTTTGCTGTGTGTGTGTGTGTGTGTGTGTGTGTGTGTGTGTGAGGGTGAAGAGAGTGAAGAAGGAAAAAAAAAAAAGAGATGTGTCAGGAGGAAAAGGTGTTATCACAGTTCTGAGTGAATCTTTAGGAAAAATAAAGATGATTTATCCCACATCTTGAAAACTGGATTTTATAGAACCAGGCAGCCATGGTTATAACAGCATTCGTGCAGATTAAATTATCACCAACAAAAGATAAGTAAATTTGAAATTGATCTTGGCAGGCTGGCCCATTGGTCGTGCAGGATTCAATTCCAGTCACTTCTTTGGAGAGCAACTTCCCTGACTTGCAGGTATAAGCAGAATTTGAGACACTCTCACCTCTCTGTTCACTTTACAACTTTGCATGGCACTTGTGGCTATTTGGCATCTTTTAAAAGTGGGTAGTGCATCTCAGTGGGTTTGTGCTTGCTTACTGGTTTCCTTTTTGCCGATACTACAATGACAGCTTTGAGTGAGCTGGGTGGCTAATAGTCATAGGGAAATTATTGCCACTCGCTCACTTGAGGAAGCATTTCATTTTACCCCCATCCCAATCTCGTGTACAGAAGCAAGTAACCTACCAAAGAAAACAAAAGCAAACAAGCAAATGGCATACTTCTTAGTTACTTTGCTGTTAGGGGTGACCAAGAGATCAGTAAGGAAATACAAGCGGTAATTGTTAGGTGTAGCTTTCCAGCGAGGCATGATGATGGGAATCCTCTGGCACACACGTTTTCCTTTTGCTGTTTTCCCCTTCTTGCCTGGAATGCAGACATTACTGGAGTTGGAGTAGCAAGCTTGGGCCACAAGAAGCTAACAGAGTCCCTGAGGGCCCTTGGAGCCCCTGTATGAGCACAGGACTGCCTCTGTCTAGACTTCTAATTAGATGAGAAAAATAAAACCTTTACTTGGTTTAAGCCATTGCTTTTGGTGTTTCTGACACTTCCTGCCAAAAGTCATTCCTAGTTGATATATGGCAATATTCCTAGCATTCTCCACAGCACCTGGCATGGAGTGGAATTTCAACATATATGGATGAAAAAGAAGGGGGGCCATTTAAGCCATTCATAATCAGGTCCTACTAGGTGCATGTTGATATCTGTAGATTTCAATTAATCATGTTTTTCATCCCTTAGTATAGGAGTCAACTGACAAACACAAGAGACAATCTCTTTCATTTACTCATTTAATATCAATTGAACTCCTAGTGTGTTCCAGAACTACTGTGCTGGATATTAGTTAAAGGCAACAAATAACAGCCAACAATTCCAGTCATCATGGTACTTTTTTTAGTGGGGGAGGTGGGGAGGGGATGGAAGAGAGTTAAGAAGTAAAATAAATATATTAGAAGTTGGGAGATAATAAAAGTAGGTGATCAGGAAAGTTCTCCTTGAGGAGTCATTTGTGCATCGACCTGAAAGAATAATAGGTGACAATCAGAGGGAAGATTGTTGTAGGCATAGGTGACAGTAGAAGTATGCATGAGCCCAACGTAGCAGACACCTTTAGTGTCTTGCTGACTTTGGTGTGAGGATGGTGTGATTACTAAAATCTCATATCTTTTTGCTTAAGGGTTTTTTCAGGGGACTACAGTCTGCTCAGCCCACTGTGGTGAGAATTAACGCTGGCCAGGACATGAAGAAAGAGCTGATGTATAAACCCCCAGGCTCATGCCTCTGAGGAAGGCTAATGCTGAGGTGTGTGTGCTGTCCTGGGTCACAGTCTTTGCCATGGAATTGAGATCATAGTCTTTGCCAAAGTGGTTGCTGGCTCAGCAGAACCCCCTATATTAGTTGACTTCCCTCTCCTGTCTTCTTTCCCAATGTCCTATGTGTATTTCTTTGAATTTCCAAATAATTGATTTATATTCAAACCTTGTCACCAAATTTGCAACTGGGGGGCTACTAGGGAGACCAGAATTACTACAGCTGCAGAGGGTAGAGGAAGGGATAGGAGTGATAAGAGATGAATTCACAGGCTAAAGTAGGACACAATGTACAAGGTCTGTATGGCAGGGTACACTCAGCTTTTAAGTCAAGTGTGATGAAAAGTCATTGATGGTTTTGGTAGAGAAATGACATGTCCTAGCTACTGTATTGAGAACAGATTGTAGGGTTGAAAAACACTGGAAGCAGTGTGACTTATATTATCTCAACTAATAAAGGTATAAATGGTAAGAACTTGGATCAGAGTGAAAGCTTTATGACTATTGAAGCTGGAGTGAATGCTGCTTACATGTAATGCCAAAATGACCTCCTTTTCCTTCAACTCAACTGAATCATCCTCCAATTAGAGCAGCTGGATATCTCAGACTTCCCAGCAATGGACAGAGTCAGCGTTCAATAAGTTTCACATAAATGGGTCAGAGTCTCCAAGATCTTCAGAGCAAGCCTTCCCGAGCTGTGACATTTTGGTCTATGGGTTATTTCCAACTGAGCTGACTTGAGGATCTACAGGCTCAAGAGGAACTCTTACTGCAACCCTAGCTAGAAGAGCAAAAATTGGGGGATTTTACCCAGAATTAGGATTTTTTCCAGGAATAACTTTTCTATTAGCAATTTTATCTGTGTGGTAGGACAAATATCTAATTACAGAGCAACTGTTTTTCATCATATGAGTCATTGTCTTCTCATCATTTGAATTCCCCTCCTCTCTTTTTGAAGGTTTAGACCTCTATCTTGTTCCTTATACCTTTGTTTTGCCCCATTTAATTTAGCATCTGCATTCATGTATACTCTCCATATGCATTTTTTTTCTCTTATCAATCAGTCTAGAATTAATTTGGTTGCTTCACTAATCGAAAAGAACCCCGAGAGCTAAGGGGAAATTTCCTCTCTTCTTTACAATACCTAAGTTTGAGTCCTGCTTCTATCAATTACCCAATGTAGATTTTTTGCATTAGACACTTAATTTCTCCAGGGATAAAAACAGGGTTGTGGTGAAGATCAATTGAGATAAAAGGATATTTGTAATCAATATCAAGCAATGCATAAACCAATAAATTATAGCTTTAATATTATCACTCTGATTAATATACTTCATCAAATATAAGACATCATTCTTTATATATAATTGCTATTTGTCTACCTCCAAGCAAGAGTAAAAATGCTCACAATCATACTGACATAAGGTTATAATGATGGTCTTGCACAATCAACATCTTGCTACTTTGAAATTTCAAGGAATTTGACTATTTCTCTTTCTTGCAGTTGCATGGCTTGATTTGTGATGAGAAATTCTTTTGCATATATCTGAGAAACAGCATGAACTCCAGTATAACTGGCAGCTTCGTCTCCTCGAAGGGTATCTGACTTCTTAGTTTCTTTCCATGGACTCAGAATAATCAGTATCATTCCTCCTTTGTCAAATATTTGTTGCAATTATATCATTAGCACCCTACTACTCTGTTCCTTTATCTACAAAAACTGACTTCTATCACTATTCATTATAATTATATAATATAAATATAAAATATATAATAATTACATAATTATATTTATTGGTCTAAGCATTGTGATATTCAATCACTGTGTATTCTTTTGCAAAATGTATCAAACATCAAATAAATTCAACATTTTTAGTGTCAACAATGTGCAAAATGTCAAAGCAACAAATTTGAATAGATATGACCAAGTTAATAGACAAGAACAACTACATCATGACCTAGTAGAAAGGCATATGTATGTGTACCAAGACTGATATACTAAAATATACTGTGATGCATAGTAACCCCATTTCAAAAGCTGCAACCTGGAAACTTTCCAAGTTTCCAGCTTGAATAAAAGGACACATTTTGATCATACTATGAAATACATAACAATGAGAATGGTAAATCACTAAAATATGTGTGTGTGTGTGTGTGTATACATACATATATACATATACGCATACATACACACACTTTTCAATGGTATAACATGGAGAAAACGAAGCCAAATTCAACACATACTTCCATGGATCTGAAGTCCAAGAATAAGCAAAACTCATCTATGCTGTTAGATGTCAAGATAATTATTAGAGGAGGGCAGTGCTAAGTAACTGAATTTGGGCAAGAAAGGAGTATCAGGTGCTTTCTTTTTCTTTTTTTTTAAGTTTTATTTATTTATTCATACAGAACTGGGGTACAAGCCAGAGGTGCAGTGGTGGTGAGAGGATTCACCAGAGACAGAGTGGGGAGCAGAACAGGCAGACTGATGAAGTACACTGCTGAGGGGAGCAGTAGAGCGGTCAGGAGAGGTCTGCCACGCCATGTGGTTCACCTCTAGGGTAAGCAGGGATCGAACTCATGCTGAAGTGGCTTTAGCTTTTCAGTGCTGTGCTTTAACACACTGCACCACCAGGGAGGGCCCTCAGGTGCTTTCTTTCTGGAACTAGGTGCTGACTACATGGGTATGAACTGTTTATTAAAATGAAATTTGAATGAGCTGTGCACTGATGAGTTATACACTTTTCTTTAAGTATGTTATAAATCAATAATGTTTAAAATATTGCAGCTCTAGACTATTACACACAGAGGTGTGTATTTATTAATGCATAACTGATATTTTTTATTAGGTTGAAAAATGACACTTGATTAAAGGATGACTAGTCATACCATTTATCATAAAATTTTATTTATTAAAACTTTATGACAAAAAAATCAAGTCTCTTGATTTATTCTTTGTCTCTTGCCTGTAGTTATTACAATCAGCAATAACATTTTATTGAATCAGAAATTTATTTTTATCATTTATTTTTATTTTCTTTCATATCGGTTCCCCTTTCACCTGCTTCACTCCCAAACACACATCCATGCAAGGTACTAAAGTTTGCTCCTCATTTGAAATCTTTGTCTGGTGCCAGATGATGGAGACCTCCTGCGGGTACAGAACACTGCAGGAACCAGCATAAGGAACAATCACTTTTTCCTGGAAAAGTCTGGAAAGTATTCCCTGAGAAATGTGTAAAATAGCGATAAGAGCAAGGATCAGCTGTTCACGAGGTCACGGCTCAATTATTAGATGAAATGAGAGCTAGAGTAAAGCTTACTCTGCTGGAATTCTGTTTTCTCTGTGCACAGGTAAAGCTGTGTCTTCTTATTTATGCTGCTATCTACCAAACTTCTGGCCATTCCCCCCACTTCTGTAACCACCCTAGGGGCAGAGAAGACAAAGTAAACTCTCCTCTCCCAAAATGCCCAATGCTTACTGTCTGCACAATATGATGTAACTTCTTTCAGCTGCTCGTACATGCTGCTTACCAGATTCCAACTTTATCACTTCAGTTGATTAGTTGGTTTACCAACTGAATATTACCAGGAAATGGGACCAGGAAAATATCTAGCTCATTCTACGTGCTGCACCCACATACCATGAGATATAATCAAATATTGGTGTTTTAGGTCATTGTGTTTTGATACAGCATATTATGAAGCAATAAAGAACTGGCACAGTAACAATGTGATTCAAATGAAGAATAGCTAAAAGAAAATCTTTGAATTTTAGATTCAACTTGAATTCCAATGATTGAATTTAGATTTAGGAAAAGACGAAGATACGATGTGCTATGGGAAAAGTATGATGCTTCTAGAGTAAGGCAATGGAAATGAAATTTAGAGAACCTTTACAGCTTGGTGATCCCAGGGCATGTCCTTGATTCACCCTTGCTGAATTTTTTTCCAGTTTTAAAGATCACTGATATTCCAATTACTCCCAAGTTATTTCTGTAACTTGTAATTTTCTCTGAACTCCAAATTCATTTATTCAAGTACCTATCCAATTTCTCCTTTGGATGTCCAATGGCAGTATGGAAATTACATGGCCATGACTTCTTTCCTGTTCCTCTGCACCCCTGATATATTCCATGTGTCTTTCACAACTCAGCAAATTTCAACTTCCTCTATCCACTGGCTCTGGGCAAAAACTTTGGATTCATTTTTCGCCTTCTTTTTTTGTCATACTTTCCATATCCTGTCCACCAGGAAATCCTGTTGACCTTACCA
The DNA here is from genome assembly GCF_000260355.1 of Condylura cristata. Classification (NCBI taxonomy): domain Eukaryota; kingdom Metazoa; phylum Chordata; class Mammalia; order Eulipotyphla; family Talpidae; genus Condylura; species Condylura cristata. Next base: position 48,779,527 of record NW_004567105.1, read on the forward strand.
TTGAACTGTATCCCTGGTCTGTATTCTTTTATGTGATGGTCAGGTATGACCATGAGAAAAAGACACAGGAGAAGCTCAAGAGATTAAATATTAATGGCTCATGGTTCTTAGAAACAGGAGGCACACAGCATGCCACACAGGGCCATGTGAGGAACACCAGGTTTTGGGGCAACTAGATGAAGGTAGGAAGTAGCAAAATATAAATCGATTATAAAAAAATAAAAGCCTGGGGCCCTCCCTGTTGGCGCAGCGGGTTAAAGCACTGCACTGAGAAACTAAAGCCACTTCCGCATGAGTTCGATCCCCGCCTGCCCCGGAGGTGACCACATGGCTCAGCAGACCTCTCCTGACCCGCCCACTGCTCCCCTCAGCAGTGTACTTCGTGGATCTGCCTGTTCTGCTTCCCGCTCTGTCTCTGGTGAATCCTCTCACCCTCCGCATCTCTGGCATGTACCCCAGTTCTGTATGAATAAATACATAAATCTTTAAAAAAAAAAAAACTTTAAAAAAAATAAAAAATAAATAAAATAAAAGCCTGGACCTTTATATCCCTTCTGCAGGCAGGGTAAACCTTTTATCATTAGCTAATTTGAATAATTTCTTCAGGTGTTACCTCTAAGAGTGACCCCTGGTTGCCTGGTACTTGACCTTGGGATAATTAAGGCAGAGGAGCAATGCCTTACTGAGGAGTGAAGGCAAAAGGAGGTAAGGCTCTGGATGTGAAAATTTAAATAAACAAAGGCTTGATAAGCCCTTTACTATCTCTCAGAATAGCACCTGAAAGTTGCTCTCTCTCTAGGCAGAAATATTTTTTAAAGATGTCAAAGCATTATAACACACACACACACAGAAAACATAGACAATACAATCCACAATCCGATCACTTCCAACTCGTTGACAATTCCCTAATTCAAGTAGGTATCACCTCTTACTTGGATTAAGCCAAGGCTCCCAGGAGGATGGATGTTATTCTAGGGAAAGTGTATTTGGGCAGGATGATAACACCAAGTGCAGTGACATCACACAGAGGTGCACCTATTACACACGTGACCTGGCATTCCTTGTTCTTTGTCTTACAGCACAGACAGCTGTTCATTCAACAAACCTATCGTGGCTACCTATTCAATCCATGTGCTTTTCCAAATACTGTGGGTACAGGAGGGTAAGCAAGTTTCCTGGAGCTCTTTAACATGCCCCTTCATATTCTAGAAGGGACAATAGCAAACCTGGACTCAGCACAAACTTGATTGATTCCTTTGCTTTACCCAAGTATGACCAGAATTACTTTAGATTTTCTCTCTCCCTCTCTCTCTCTCTCTCTTTAAGATTTATTTATTTATGCATGGTACAAGCCAGAGGTGCAGGGGTGGTGAGAAGATTCACCAGACACAGAGTGGGGAGCAGAACAGGTAGATGGACGAAGTACACTGCTGAGGGGAGCAGTGGGCAGGTCAGGAGAGGTCTGCCGCACCATGTGGGTCAC
>NW_004567105.1:48781999-48785478 GCF_000260355.1 Condylura cristata
AGTGGGGACCAAAACAGGCAGATCTATGAAGTATACTGCTGAGGAAGCAGCTGCAAGAAAAGAGAGTCTGCTGCACCAAGAGTGTCACCTCCCGGGCTGGGGGTTGAACTTGCGCGGAAGCCCTTGCAGCTAGCTTTGTAGTGCTACACTTTAACCATTTGTACCACCAGGGTGGGTCCTATAGTTATGATTCTAATGATCCAATAATCCCTCTGCTAGGTGTCTATCTGAAGTATCAAGAAGAACACATTTAAGGGGATCCATGCAGTCCTGTGTTCATTGCAACACCATTTATAATAGCCAAGGTATAAAAACAACCTAAATGTCCAGTGATAGAGGATTAGATTAAAATAATGTGGTATATACACACAATAGAAAACTTCTGAGTGAAAGATAAATATAAATATATAGATATATGAAGAAATCTTGTCACATATTGTGACAATATGGAGGTAACGTGAGGGAATAATGCAAAGTGAAATAAGTCATAAAGGGAAAGACAAGTATCAGATGATTTCATTTGTATGTAGAACAATAATAATAAAAAAAAATATAGCAAAAGGCCAGTAAAAAACAAAACGAAACTCTTAAAATCTGACTACAAAACTGAGGATAAAGAGGTGGGGGCAGGTAGAGGAGCAGCAAAGGTGCTCAATACATTATGGAGGGAGACTATGGGGTTTGGTGGTATCACTAATAGACATTTGCAGAGGTGTGCACCTATACCCCTTTATAATAGTATAAATCAACAATACCTTATTAGCATAATTAAAATGAAATAAATAGCTATGAATTTAGCAGCTCAGAAAATGAGCTTTCACACCTGTATATCAATTTCTATAATAGCTAATCTGCCCTCACTAGCACATCTCTTAGTGTCCACACCCAAATGATCTGATACCACATCAAGTAAAAAAAATAAAAGCTAGAAGGCCAAATGCAATGTTGCTGATTCTGGAACCCAATGGTTTTATCAAAGTAAACTTTTGGAGAAATCTTAGGACAGTGTCTCTACCTAAATCTTCCCTAAGTTCTTTTTTTCCCCATTGGAAACTAGCATTGACCATCTGAATCACTGTCTGTGCAGTTAAGAATTGCTGATACAAAAAAAAAAAAAAATATATGATGCTTTTCTTTATGGGACATAAACTCCAGCAATAATACATCTATCCTGAGGTGGAGGGGTGGAAAGCCTTGGTAGTGATATATGCTCCAAAATATGAAGAGAGAGCGCTACTGTACTTAGTTCCACCACTGCAAAATTGATGGGATAAGTCCTTGCTTGATTTCTTTTAGAAACCAATGAAAAGCACGATCACCCTAGATGGAGTATAAACAAACTGATTAATGATGCTTGTCAACAATGAGCAATTCCAAAGGATTATTTTCCTAACAGTTAAGAAGAGATAGGAGTTTGATGTTTTTTTTTTTTTTTTTTTTGTATTGACTTTTTTTTTTCAGTAAGATAAAGATTGGAATTCAAATATTGGATTTCATCCTCTTAGGCCAGAGCACCAGAAAGTTTCAATGTACAGCGAGGGTCTTTAATGTGCAGGTCAGACCTGCTAAATTTAGTTTTCAAAAATTCCTGAACACTATTTATAAGACTCCCTAAGAAGAAATAAACTTGAGGTCACATTTTATTTTTTAAATATTTGTTTATTCATACAGAACTGGGGTACAGGCCAGAGATGCGGAAGGTGAGAGGATTCACCAGAGACAGAGCTGGGAGCAGAAAAGGCAGATCTACGAAGTACACTGCTGAGGGGAGCAGCGGTGGGTCAGGAGAGTTCTGCCCAGAGGTCTGCCCACCGAGTGGATCACCTCTGGGGCAGGCGGGGATCGAGTTCATGCGGAAGTGGCTTAAACTTCTTAGTGCTATGCTTTAACACGTTCCGCCACCAGGGAGGGCCCGAGGTCACATGTTTTTAAGACAACTGCTAAAGGAAGTTTAACATGATAGTAGTATAATGTGTAACAAAACAGCAAGTGAAGGATTGATGCTTTGCAGGCACCACACTAGAATGGCCTGTGACAACCGCCATTATCCATTTGCTGAAATGAAGGGCACAAAAATCCTCAGACACCAAATTCCTTGACAGATTCAACATTTTAGTCAGTTTCTCATGGATCCACGGTCACCCATACAATTGAATGATGGTGACAATGGTGACCTCAGCAACCACAATCACTTTTGTCATTTATCAATAACATGTTAAGTGACATTTATCATGGCATATTATGACATACTTTTCTAAACAGTTACTGTATTTATGTATACAGAATACAGGCCAGAGGTGCAGAGGTGGTGAGAGGATTCACCAGAGGCAGAGTGGGGAACAGAACAAACAGATCTACTGAAATACATTGCTAAGGAGAGCAGCCAGTGGGTCAGGAGAGGTCTGCCACACCATATGGGTCATCTCCCTGGTCAGGGATTGAACTCACGCTGAAGAGGCTGCAGACAGTTTCACAGAGCTTCACTTTAACCTGTTATGCCACCAGGGAGGCCCTTAAGTGACATTTATCAATAACATATGCCAGGAGCTTGGCAGGTTTTTATCTCATTTAGCTTTCACATCTCTGTGAGGTAGATGTAACAAATATACTACAGTATTTGTAACTGCTGTAGCAATCATTATACAGAAAATAAAACTAAGAGTATAAGTAATAATGCATTTATGATCACTGTGATATTTACAAGAAAACCTAGAATTTTCTTTTAGGACTCCTGATTCTAAAGGAAGTAATTTTAACCTCTAAGAATTTTACTGAAATAGCACTCATGGCAATGTGATTAGATTTCTTTTTAAAAAATCCTTTTAAAGTATAGTTAGATGCTTAGAAGTCCTCTGAGCCTGTTTCTTATTTAGAGAGTGGGGAGGGCATTTGGTTATGTTTTGATTTAATTGTATTTCTAAATTCACAGATTCACCAAAAACCAAACATGTCAAACTCAGTCAAATCTAAATTACACACTAATTATCTTGATTAGGAGTCCACGTCTGTGCCATTGGGAAAGGTGAGCTTGCCTGTTGCTTGTTTTCCAGATAAAATGAAGGAGCTTGAGCTCCTAAACAAAACAAAGGTAGTCACATACAACTCTCCCTTCTGAATAGAAGGAAGAGAGAAGGAAGGAAGGAAGAATGGAAAGGAGAGAAAAAAAAAGGGAGAGAAGATGGGAAAGCAAAACTCTAATTGTCATCACTTGGGGGTGGGGAGTGAGCAAAGACAGGAAGTCCTCCTTCTGGCTGTGAGGTGTCTGATAAAAATGCCCTCAGGTTGAAGCTTAAGCCACTTCCGCATCCCCAACTGCCCCGGAGGTGACCACATGGCGTGGCAGACCTCTCCTGACCAGCCGCTGTTCCCCTCAGCAGTGTACTTTGTAGATCTGCCTGTTCTGCTCCCCAATCTGTTCCTGGTGAATCCTCTCACCCTCCCACATCTCTGGCCTGTACCCCAGTTCTGTATAAATAAAT
>NW_004567105.1:48786260-48817113 GCF_000260355.1 Condylura cristata
AAAAAAAAAAAAAAGATTTATTTATTTATGCATACAGAACTGGGGTACAAGCCAGAGGTACTGGGGTGGTGAGAGTTTTCACTAGAGACAGACTAGGGAGCAGAACAGGCAGATTGATGAAGTACATTGATGAAGTTGAGGGGGTTAGCTCGCGGGTGAGGAGAGGTTTGTCTCACTATGTGGATCACCTCCAGACCTGGGATCGAACTCACAATGAAGTGGCTGTGGGCTCGCTTGCAGTGCTGAGTCCTAACCCATTGTGCCACCAGGGAGAGGGCTCTGTCTGGTTTCTCTTTAACCCTCAACATCATCTTCTTGGGTTTAAACCTCCCATATCAAAGTTTTGTGCTTCAAGATCTCAAGTCCAGAACAGTAATGATCAGGTATTTTCTGCATTGTGTTCAAATTTTCTTCTGGTAATCACTGATCCCTTGAATGAGACTGAACATTCTTGCTGAAATGAAGATGGTGCTCCTGCCAATAGATCTGAAAATACATGGCCAAGCATTGCTGTCATAACTTGACCAGTTTATCCCTTTGCCGTGTGACCTCTGGGATGATTGACACATGACATCTAAATGTAAACATCCATTTTTGGAGTACTGAGCAGTTGGTTCTTTTTATTCACAAATAAAAAATATGACAAAGACAGAAACAAGTCAAATTGTCAAAGAAAAAGAGTTTAAGGGTCTGTCAGATTTCCTTTCCCTTGCCCTGTCAAAAAGTACTAAATTCTCAGAATGGATTAGTTTATGCCTGGAAGTGACATGGTCTTTATTTATTTATTTTTTTAATGATTGATGTGTGACATTTTCTTAAAAAAATTATTTATTATGCATAGAAGAAATGAGTGCAGGCCAGAGGTGCGGGGGTGAGAGGATTGACCAGAGACAGAAAGGGGAGAATGGTGATTGGGCACATCTACTGAAATATACTGCTGAGGGGAGCAGCGGATGACACAGGACAGGTCTGCTGTGCCATGTGGGTCAGCTCCCTGACTGGGGATCAAACTTGGGCCATAGCATTGATAGTGCTGACTTAACCCCTAGGCTACTTGACCTTACCCTCAACCTCTTGAAAAAGAAATTCTTGTTGTGAATTACAGCAACCCATTCTAATTAATCTTTCCGTTGATTCTAATGTTGAATGAGAACCACTGTTCTAGAACTAGGAAATTGCTGAAGATATTTATAAATGATGAGAAAGCATACTGTTTTGCCTTTGCTATTTTAACGAAATCCAATACCAGGGTTTTTAGTTATAGTGACAATAATAGAAAAACCTAGTCCAAATGATCTTAAACAATGAATGAATTTATTTACTCACATAAACTTGGATAGAGAAGTTTCTAGGACCAATATTAAAGACTCCTTGCTTGTCTCTTGAGATCCTTTCATATATGTGCTTCATTTTCAGCCTGGAAGTGAAATCATTGTTGGAGTTTCATATAACTTATCCACATATATCACACCCACAGGCAAAAAGGATCACTTTTCCAGGAACCTCCAGCTTAGCAGTAAAGAAACCTTTCATCTAAGTCCTCCCCCTCAGGAGACTTTACCTCCTTTCTCACTGGTTAGATCTGGGTCACATGCTCATTCCTCAGCTAATTACTGTTGAAAGGAATAGGAGACCATGATTAGCTCAGATTAATTAGGATCCAGCACCAATTAATGAGCAGAAGATAGGGTCACCTTCCTTGAAGAATGGGTGCTGAATAAAATTAAATTTCTGCTAGTAAGGAGGGAGAGAGGAAATAGTTTTTGAGTAGGCAACAAACCATCTGCTACTCTGAATCTAGGCTGATAGCTGCATTCTTATGCTTTTCTATAAAACTGAATTATTCATCACCACTATGAGTAATTTGTTAGGTGTGATGGATGGGGGACCCTGCTCTCTGTATGTATGTGTTTTTCAAAACAAGGAAAGACCCTGCAATTGAAAAGAAAGAAAGATGTATGTCATACAGAGTTTCTGTTTCTTTCTTTTAAGGCAACTAATAAGGTTAATAATATAAGATGCAGACAAGGTTGTAGAATATCTGGGAATTCCATACATCTTTTTAAAAGATTTATTTATTTATTCATACAGAAATGCAGGGTGCAGGGGTAGTGAGAAGATGCACCAGAGACAGAATGAGGAGCAAAACAGGCAGACTGACTGACGGGAGCAATGGATGAGACAGGTGAGGTCTGCTGTGCCATGTAGGTCACCTCCCTGGCTGGGGATTGAACTATTGCTGATGCAGCTGTGGCTAGCTTCCTAGTGTTGCACTTTAACCGGATGTGCCACTGTGAAGGGCTCAACTGCTCATATCTTTGGAAGGAATTTAAATTGGTACAGATGCTTTGAAAGACTAATTGGTTGTATCCACTAGAATTGAATATATGCCTATATGCTTCTCTACCCTAGTATTTTCATTCCTAAGAATTCAAAGGGATCTGTGCATAGATATGCACAAGAATGTCCATAGCAGTTTTCTTCACAATAGCCTAAACTGAAAATGATCCATGTCTGTCTGTATAAACATGGTAGATTGTGGCACGGGGTAGATTGTGGCATGGGAATCCAAAGGAACACTAAGACAATGAAAATAAACAAGGTATCCATAGAGTAATAGTCTCTATAATTAAAGCAAAGTACTACTTGGCAGTGTAAAGTCAAGCAGAACGCTAGAATTAGGAGGGGAAGAGACCCAAGTATATTTGAAAATTTTGCATCTCAAATCACCATTTTTCATAAATGGTGCTGAGGTAACTGGGTAGCCAAATGTAAGAGTAAAATTCAATGTGAAAGTAAAATTCACACCCTACTTAAGACTAAATTCCAAGTTTATTAGGGAACCAAATGGAAAATGGAAACAATAAACAATACAAAACAAACAAACAAAAATAAGCTAAGTGCCATAAGAAAGCATGGGTAAATTATTCATTAATCTTAGTGTAGGAAGAGGGTTTCTAACCACTCAAAAATCCAAAGACAATAAAAGAAGAGATGACAAGCTTTGATAATAAGATACTAAATTTTTTTCATGATGGAAGACAAAGTCAGAAAGGCAAATGTCAAATTGAAAGAAAATATTTAAGACCTCTAAATCATAGGGTTAAAACTGGCTTAAAAATCTAACAAGACATGTGAATGACCACATATATTTGTGCACACACATACACACACTCACAAAAATGGCTTTATATACTATACTTATGAAAGATGCTAAATCTTGCTCCTACTTAATTACCTGCAACCAATTAAGCCAACCACACTGTTCTTCCTATGAGCCGCAGTGTGCAATAGTTGCGAATAGCAGCCTCTTTGGTAGTGTCTGTGGCCTATTACTTGTATGGGTTGCTCTAAGAGACCTTGGACATAGTCTTTTTGAGTGTCCTTCATCTATGACTTATGCTGTCCCCAAAGTTAGACTGGACAGGTATGTGGGATACCTCTGGGAAACCCCAGGGCATAAAACCCAAGTTCACATTGGGCAAGTCATCATGTCTATCTGCACCACGTTGCAGGGAAAGGAACAATTCATTGAGACTTAGGATCAAATTCAAGTTCCTTGGCAACCAGAAAATCCATATTTCCAAGATGGGAGGCTTCACCAAGTATAATGAAGATGAGTTTAAAAATATGGTAGCTGAAAAACAGCTCATCCCAGATGGCTATGAAGTCAAGTACATTCCCAATCACTGTCCCCTGGGCAAATGGCAGGCCCTGCACGTGTGGAAGCTAAAGAGTTCTGTCTTCTTAGTTGTGCAACTAAAAACCAAATTTTTATACAAAAAAAGATAATTAGATGAAATGTAAATTTAAACAACATTAAATACTTCTTACTTGTTGATCTGTGAAAATTAGAAATGATGACAACTCATTGTGTTAGCAAGACTGTGGCCTGTGGGGTAATGGGTATGCAGGTTGGGGAGCAAGGCATACTGGCAGGACCCCTACAGAGGAATCTGGAAGTAGCAAAGGAAATGTACTTACCTTTTGATCCAACAATCCCCTTTCTAGGGACTTTATACTAAAGATGCAACAATAATACATACACACAAGTATTTATTATAACACTGTTTGTAATTGCAAAATATTTCTAACAATGGCCCTCCCTGGTGGCACAAGGAGTTAAAGTGTAGCACTGTGAAGCTATCGCAGCCACTGCAGCACAACACAAGTTCCATTCCCAGCCCCCACTCTGTCTCTACAACCCCCCTTCTCGCCCCCACATCTCTGGCCTGTGCCTTAGTTCTTGTAGACATAAATAAATATATATTTTTAAAAGATTTATTTATTTTTTCATACAGAACTGGGGTACAAACCAGAGGTGCAGGGGTAGAGAGAGGCTTCACTAGAGACAGAGTGGGGAGCAGAACAGGCAGATCGATGAAGTACACTGCTGAGGGGAGCAGTGGGCAGGTCAGGAGATATGTGCCTCGCCATGTGGATCACCCCCGGGCCGGGATGGAACTCACACTGAAGCAGCTGCAGCTAGCTTGCAGTGCTGCATCCTAACCCATTGTGCCACCAGGAAGGGCCCAAATCTTTAACAAACTATATTGCAGACAATCTAATTGCAGACTATCTGTGGTCCCACACATAGAAGAGCTATTGAATAGCTCAGAGTCTCCCACAATACAATGCTGCATAAAAAGGAAGGGGGAAACTTTCAATGAACTAGTTACAGTCACAAGTGACTTAATGACAGGGCTGCTTTCTGAGAAATAGGTTGTTAGGTAATTTCCTCATTGTGCCACTGTGGGACTGTCACAGTTGATCAGAACTACCACACTCCTAGCTGATTGAACTAGTGCAGTACCCATTGGTGCCACTGTTGTTCAGTGGCCCATCTTTGACCAAGATGTTCAATAAATGACTATAAAGTGATTTCCAGCATGTGTTTTCAGTGAAATTAGAAAGAGCAACAGAGTGTCTGTATTATGCCATCTTTCATGCATGGAAGAAGGGGATGTAGGAAAATGCACATCTGCTTACTTGTACAAAAAGAAGTACAGGAAAGGCAAAAATGGAAACTAGTGAAAAATGGCTCTTTGTAGGAGATAGATAGGCAGGGATAGAACCTTGTTGATGTTTTGCACTCTCAAAAAATAAATACATGAAATCCACTGGGATCAGAGGAGCCCAGATAGGATACAAAAGTAGAAAACAAACCTGCATTATAACTGAATAGCAGAATCACATAGGGGGAGTGTGTGAATTTTTTTAAAGTAACCCTGGAAAATAGTATTTTCACTGTATTGTAAAATCAAAGTGTCTTATATAGGGTTAGCTAGCAAGATGTAGCTTTTTTATAGGTATTCAAGGATTGAATAAATCAGAGAAGATATTATAGATAAGGGTTCCTTACTGTCAGAGGAAAGAGTTACATGTAAGAAAAGAAAGAAGACTAGAATACCCTCTTCTACTGGAATTGAATTTAAACAAAACCTGGGGGTGTATGCACGCATCCAGGGGTAGAGAAATAAATGTGAATGTGTTAGTATCACATATTTCCTAATGTGTTCTGCTGAGAGGACCTAGAAACAACAAAAACAATGGCATTCCAGGCACAATGAACACACATACTACTCAGTCTATGTTCTCTATGCATTTTCCAATAAAAGGAACCAAGACTTCTTAATAAAATGATTGGTTCCAAGGCTGAAGCAAAGAAAGGACAAAATAAGTCTTAAACCCCTTTGGTTCAAGTAAGAAAGGCACTGCTTGAAAAGATGTTGGAGGCTTTCCCTTGTGGCGCAAAGGGTTAGGATGCAGCACTGCAAGCAAGCAGCAGCCACTTCAGTGCCAGTTTGATCCCCCGCCCCGGATGTGATCCATGTGGCATGGCAGACCTCTCCTGGCCCGCCCGCTGCTCCCCTTCGGCAGTGTACTTCGTTGATCTGCCTGTTCTGCTGCCCACTCAGTCACTGGTGAATCCACTCACGGATCCTGCACTTCCGGCTTGTACCCCAGTTCTGTATACATAAATAAATACATTTTAAAAAAAAAGAAAGGAAAGATGCTAGAGCATGTTTAGAGAACACAGGGGCCACCTTGAAAGTGCATCCAATAGCCAAAGGTAGACAATTCATGCAATAAAATATAGTCCAATAACAATGGATTATAACACAGAATAAATCTCTGAGCATACATATAGACTGATTTAATGAAAAATTACATTTAAAAAGTTAATAGAGAAGGGACTGTTCCTCCTTAGTGTGGAATTCCAACTTCTAAATGTAGAAGTGCTAATAAAAATTTAAAAACCAACATTTGGCAAGCAGTAGTAATGAATGTTAAAATGAGAGGGAATGAGAAACAAGATATTTTCATGGTCTCAAAATATCTTCTAGCAAGATAATCAGAAAGGGGGCAGTAACAATTTATAGTTATAAAATCTGGCAGACACCATTTTTATCATGTGATGAAGGTTAATAGCATAAACCATGAAACAAGAAGTTTCTCTGAATGGTAAACACAGAGGAGCACACGGCATCACTGTGGCAGGCTTGCAAAAATGGACGACAACCTGAACTTAATCATGAGGAAACATCAGACCTACATTGAAGGACGTTATACAAAAGAATGGACCAGTGTCTTTTATAATGTGATCAAAGACAGGAAAAACGGGGGAACTGTTCCAGGTTGGGGTAAACGAAAGAGACATAACAACAGGATACAATGTGTGAACCTGGCTTGGATCCTGGAACAGAAAAAGAACATTAGTGGAATAATGGAGATAAGGTCTGTAGAAGAGTTAATGGTATTGTATGAATATTAATTTCCGGGTTTTGATAATTGTCCTGAGATTAGGGACTATGTTAATGTTTGGTTGGGAACTTTAGGTAATGAATAGGCAGGAATTCTGTGTATTACTCTTGCAATTTATTTGTAAAACTGAAATTACTTAAAAATAAAAACTTTTTTTTTTACAAAAGAATAAAAGGGGCCCTACCTGCTGTCACAGCTGGATGGGACTCAGCACCACAAAATAGCCGCAGCCACTTCAGTGCGAGTTGGAGGTGATCCACGTGGTGCAGCAGACCTTTCCTGTCCCACCCGCTGCTCCACTCAGCAGCGCACTTCTCGATCTGCCTGCTCTGCTCCCCACTCTGACTCTGGTGAATCCTCTCACCGCCCCTGCACCTCTGACCTGTACTCCAGTTCTGTATGTGCAAATAAATAAATCTTAAAAAAAAAAAAAATAGGCCCTCCCTGGTGGTGCAGCGGGTTAAAGCACAGCACTGAGAAGCTGAAGCCACCTCCGCATGAGTTCGATTCCCGCCTGCCTTGGAGAAGACCACATGGCGTGACAGACCTCTCCTGACCGGCCCGCTGCTCCCCTCAGCAGTGTACTTCGTAGATCTGCCTGTTCTGCTCCCCACTCTGTCTCTGATGAAGCCTCTCGCCGCCCCTGCACCTCTGGCCTGTACCCCAGTTCTGTATGCATAAATAAATAAATCTTTAAAAAAAAATTAACAGCTTTCTTGGATGAAGTATCAGCTAGGAGGGGTATGAGGAAATATGGGGTACTGGACATAGTCCTCATTTTGACCTGGGTTGGGAGTATGTGGAAGCATGCATATTAAAATTCACTAAACAGTATGCAAAGATTGGTGTACTTTGCTGTGATATGTTATTCCTCAATTTTGTGACCAAGTGAAACTGGTAAGTGAAGCTCAGTAATTTACACTGGGTGAGACACCTAATAAAACTTCAGAAATCTACATTTATTATACAATTTATCATCAGTGAATATAGCAACCCCCAGGAGCGGCATCAGCAGATGTCAAATTCACAGCCAGATTCAGCATGTCAAGGGTACTTATTAATTAATCCATGGACACTGTGTGTGGGGTGGTCTTTCATTTCACTGATTCTTCATGACAGAATCGTGGAGATTTTTTTTTTTCTTTTTTAAAGATTTATTTACTTGTACAGTACTGGGGTACAGGCCAGAGATGCAGAGAGGATTCACCAGAGACAGAGTGGGGAGCAGAACAGGCAGATCGACGAGGTACACTGCTGAGGGGAGCAGCAGGCGGGTCGGGAGAGGTCTGCCACGCCACGTGGATCTCCTCGGGGCAGGCAGGATCGAACTCATACTGAAGTGGCTTAAGCTTCTTTGTGCTGTGCTTTAACCCTCTGCACCACCTGGGAGGGCCAGAATCGTGGAGATTTTAATGCCTCCCCCCTTTTTTTTAAGATAAAGAAACCAAGTCTCAGAAAACTACCTAGACAGGAACCGGCAAAGCCAATAGTGTTTCAAAGTTTAATGGCTGACTTCTAAGTCCCACACTACCTTAAACAGGAAGATATTTGACTTTTTTTTTTTTTTAGTGAATTCCAAATCATTTTATCATTAGATTTGTTATATATGTATTCTAGTCATGATTTTCAGCTGTCCTCTCTCCTCCAAAAAAATGTCTCATCAAAAAGAAGTTTAGGTGCTAAGCCTTTATAAATAAATATGACTTCAAATTTTGGGGGAAAGTCTTCAACTTGAGCTTTTTTAGCAACTTGATTTACTTTCCTTTTTTGCTAACTTTTGGGCTCCACTTCATTAACTTTCCCTTGAATTTAACTTGAATGCCTATCAATAATCATAATAAAATAACAGAACTAGTTCAGGCAGACTGGTTGTCAAATCAATGAGCAATGACTAAGTAATTCCCTGGCAAAGTGCTTCTTTTTATCCATTGTAACACATATTAGAGACTGGTCTACTGCACCTCAATCATCTTACTCCAATTAGTCCAGGAAACCTCACAGTCTCTCCACATAGGATAGCAGTCTCCTTCATAAGCATACAATCTGGGAAACTTATGACTATAGACCTTAAAGTCTGATAGGCCTGGGTCAAGCCCAGGCTTTATCATTTCAGGGGTGTAATCTTGGGCAAGTGGCTCCTGCTGCCACTACTACCCCTACTACATCACCACCATGAGCATCACCATCATCTCTCCTGGGACTGTAGGAGGGGTAGATGTAGATGAGGTCAAGAATATAAAATGCTTAAAAAAAAATGTAAAATGCTTGGCATGTTCTTCATCACGGAATCATTGTTCACCAAAGAGGCATATAGCTATTCTCTTGCATTAAGAGGGCAAGACTTGAAGGGGTCATCCAGGTATTTGTGTTGAGGACCTACTCTGCACAAAATACCCTGAAGGACACAAAGATTAATGTTTCCAGTATGTTAAAAGTGAAATAATTTTACTCCAAAATTCACACTAAAGATATTTAATGTATATCTACAATATGCCAGTCATTGTACCAAGAATGGAGGAAACAGTGGCATTAGGATTAAGTCCCCAAACAGTGGCATTAGGGTTAAAGTCTCAGCACTAACAAGCTATCACCAACCACTGTGCCTGAGTCCCATCACTGGGCAGTGAACTGACCCACATGGTGCAGCAGACCTCTCCTATCTCCTCTGATGCTCTCTTTAGCTGTGTATTTCAGTCTATCTGCCTGTTCTGCTCCCCGCCCAGTGTCTGGTGATTCCTCTCAATCCTCATACCTCTGACCTACACCCAGTTCTTCTATACAAAAATAAATAAAAATAAATCTTAAAGAATTAAGTCCCCAAACACCTAAAGATTATTTTCTGTTGGGAGGACTCAGGCAATAAACAAGACACAAAGTGTCTTGCTTCTCTAATGAGAAAGTCTAGCAGTTTTATGTGATACAGAGTATCTGACAGAGACTGGTGGATTTGCAAAGGTCCCTGCTCCTTGTCTTTTTTTGCCTTGATCTTTCTGATCTCTAAACTACAGACAATAGAGAGCAGCCATATTGGATAAGAACATAGAGGTTGGGAGACACAAAAAAGACATTGAACCTACATGCTGTGCCATACCCACTGCTCTTGTCTAAGACATTGTTATTTTATGTTTTTGTTTCATGACAAAGTTGAATAGTAACCAAAACAATTATTTGCCTTTTTCTGAGGACATTTCTTCTTCCCATATTATCAAATACGGACTTTCTGGAACAAACTGGATTCATTTTTACAGAGAGCATGCCAGAGGCTACACCTTAGTAACAATTAGACAGATTTTGTTCATTTAATTTATATTTATTAATTACCAATTTGTGAAGTTTCATTCACACTTATTTTTAAATATCACAGTAATTTGAGGGATTATTTACCTCAAGTTGCATTTGAAAGACAAACATGATCCCATTTGTCACACATCTTCTTAAACAAGCTACTGAGTCAAAATAAGCAACAGAATCAAGATTTAAACCCAGGTGTGAGCAAGTCACTGGCCCAAACTCCAGCTCTTCTCCCCATAGTGTCTCTAGGGTTAGCAGGTAAACAGAGACAATGATCTGAAGAGCTCGACAGACATGACAGGGACAAAGAAAATCTTACATAAGTGACTGCTAATTGAAAGAAGGCAAGAGTGAGAAAAATGAAAATGAAGAATTGGTGGAAGGGGTTAAAGCACATCACTACTAAGCTAGCCACAAAGGTGACCCACATGGCACCACAGACCTCTCCTGACCTGCCTGCTGCTCCCCTCAGCAGTGTACCTCGTCAGTCGGCCTGTTCTGCGCCCCACTCTGGTGAAATCTCTTACCGCCCCTGCACCCCTGGCCTGACCCCAGTTCTATGTGCAAATAAATCTTTTTAAAAAAATTGGTGGAAGACTACCTCAGTACCCCCTTGGTGGTATCCAGGTCTAATTTTATGATCAAAGACACATATTTAGAAATGAAAGCATTCTTTTATAACTTGTAGTCACTGCACAAAACAGGATTTCTGACCTAGGGTAAAGCACTCATGCTTTACTCTATGGCAAGTTTATCTTGGGTTCTTGGGCCAAGTCCTGCATATTGCTTGTTTTCTAAACAGAGTTTTATTGATACAAGGCTATATTCATTTATGTGTTCTTCATGGCTGCTTTTGTGCTACAGAAATAGAGGAGTGTAGTTGAGACAGAGCCTTTAAAATCTGAAATGTTTATCTGGCCCTTGACAGAAAAAGCACAGGCCCAAACTCCAACTCCTCTCCCCATAGTGTCTCTAGTGTTAGCAGGAAAATCATTGTTCATTTTTGTACAATGTTTGATTTCTTCTCTCTACCAAATCACCTGTGAACCATCACCATAGTCTGTCATGTTCTTCTCATGCTAGTTTTTTCTTTCTTTCTTTTCTTTTTTTTTTTTCCTGATTCCTTATTTGGTTCCTGTATATCCCTCCTATAAATATTACTCTCTCATTTTAACTTTCTTTCTGACTTATTTCACTGAGCATAATCCCTTCCATGTTGGGATTTCATCCATGTCGCTACAAATGGCACACGTTTATCTTTTTTGATTGTTGAAGAATATTCCATTGTGTATGTATACCACATCTTCTTCATTCATTCTATTTTAGGGCCTTTAGGTTGTTTCTAGATCTAAGCTATAGTAAATAGTGCTGCAATAAACATGAGAGAGTAGGTTTCCCTTTGACTTTATGTTTTTGTGTCCTTTGGGTAGAGTCCTAGGAGTGGAATTGATGGCTTATAAGGTAGCTCCATTTTTAGTAATTTGAAGAGCCTCTTCACAGCTTTCCATAGTGGTTGGGCTAGTTTGCACTCCCACCAGGAATGTAGGAGTGTTCCTTTTTCTTCACATCCTCGCTAGCGTTTTCAAGCATCTTTCTAGCATCTTTCTTGATATACACACCAGTGCTCCTATCACTTTAACCTGAAGCACTGAAAACAACACTAAAATTTTGTTTTCAGGATTTTTAACATCTGACCATATACATTCAGGTTGCAGTAATGGACTTCTGTACCCTAGTAACACCTTTGATTAAGTGCTCTACAAAAGCAGCCCTCCTCCACCCACACTCCCATCCTTGTGTCAGTGACCAGTTCCTTCCCAGAGTTCCAGTATTTATAACTCCTGAATCTTGTTAGCATGCACCCTGGTTTACACCTGTTACTTTGCTTAAAAATATGATGTAGCTTTAATTAAGTTTAAGTCCATTGGATAGCTTACTAGATTGTAATAAACCAAAGTGAAAAAAAGGAAAAAACTTGCCCTAAGGAAGATGACTTTCAGGATGCAGTGAGTCCATAAAGTAAAAAAGGCCATCTTGGCTATATTTTTGAACTGGCAGAAAACTGTAGTGACTACATTATTTAATAATTAATGTGATGCTTTCTCAGTTATTCTCAGGGGGGAGAGCCCAGGGTTTTAGCCATTGGGTCTAACTCTTGCATAAAATCTTGCAGATCTGTCAGATGCCATAAGTGAACAGTTTTAACTACCTTTTTCTTTTTGAGTTCTATATTTCATCCACAGCAGGAGCAAATTTAAAGAGAACATCAGGAAGGGAAACCCTCCTTCCTAAGAACTCCTGAGTCTTCAGGTGCTGGCCCAAGCTGTTTGAAAAAGAACTAGGTAAGGGACTTCAGACATCACCTATAACCCAAGTCTCCTTGACATCGTCTTTCAGACAGCCAGGGCAGAGAAGCTTCAAATTTTTAAATATTTCTGGGAAGCCACTCTGGTAAAATTTAGCTTCTGTGTTTGGTTCACAGCAGGCCACACATACTCTTTGATGGTTAACCCAGCAGGATCTTTTTCCTGTGTAATGCCAGCCACTTGTCATTTCTCTTTCCTCTTGCCTTCAATTGCCTCACAGTAAGGTGAGTTTTGGGAGGAGCTGGGGGTATACAATCAATCTCCCTGGGGATTATGCAGTGAGTGGATGATACATGGCTTGTTCCTAATCCCAGCTGGCTTTCCACATACCACCCAGCATGATCCCAGTAAAATCCCCCTTTGTCATCTTGTGAGCTTGGGAAATGAAAATCAGTTCGAATTTGATAACTCTGGGTTCTGCCTAAGAAAAGTAGTGATTCTGGGTGATTAAGAAGAAAAGAGCTTTTAGGAGTATGACAACTTGGATCTGAACATAAATTTTTTTTCTCTTCTTAGCTATGTGAACTGCAGTCAGTTTCTTAACTGTTCTGCGCTTATAAGTTTTCTCATTTTAAAAAAGGTGGACCCTGGTGGCACAATGGGTTAGGACTCAGCACTGCAAACTAGCAGCAACTGCTTCAGCGCAGGTTTGATCCCCAGCCCTGGAGGTGACCCACATGGTGCAGCAGACCTCCCCTGTCTTGCCACTGCTCCCCTCTGCAGTCTACTTGGTCAATCTGCCCGTTCTGCTCCCCACTCTGTCTTTGATGCTGCCTCTCACTGATCCTGTGCCTCTGGCCTGTACCCCAGTTCTGTATGCATAAATAAATAAATCTTAAAAAAAAAAAAGGTGGTGATGCTCAACTCCCAGGGTTGCAGTAGGATTGAAAGAGAACACATATAAAGAGGACTTAGCTTAGATTCCTAGAATAAATATTCATAAATAAAGAGTAATATTTTCTTTTAGAACTTGTGGGGAAAATTAACACAACAATTGAAATATCTGCTAAGAAACAGGGACAGGTCACAGAAAAATAAATATAAATGGGTGTTACCCATATTATAAGATGTTTAACCTCTTGCCTAACAAGAAAAATGCAAGTCCAAACTATACAAAGATATAATTTTTCACCTACTGAGCTTAAAAAAGTTCAATTAAAAATTTTTCAATTTGTTCTATAATAGCAGAATTAGGCACCCTTCTATATTGCTGGCACAAGTGTAAAATGGTACAACCTTTAGGGGAACACCCTGGCAATCCCTATCAAAGTTATAAATGCATTTACACTCTTGAAATTTTTTTATAGCTATACTTAAGCTAGCATGAAGTGAAATGACAAACTCCATTATTGACTATGTGCATGCATGAGCAGGAAGCTGGAAATGCCCTGGTGTCCATCTACAGGAGAGGAAATAAATAAAAGTTCTCCATGCTCTATGGAAACATCAGAAAAACTATCACTTAAGTAAGTCAAGACAGGCCTCCCTCGTGGTGCAAGGTGTTAAAGCTCAACACTATGAAGCTATTAGCAACCGCTGCAGCACAAGTTCGATCCCTGGCCAGGGAGATGATCCTCAGGTGCAGCAGACCTTTCCTGTCTCATCCACTGCTCCTGTCAGCAATCTATTTCAGTAGCTTTGCGTGTTCTGCTCCCCAATCTGTCTCTGGTGAATCTTCTCACCCCCCGACCCTCTGGCTTGCACCCCAATTCTTGCAGGCATAACCAAATACACCTTTTAAAAAGGAAAGAAAAAGACAGGATGCAAAACAGTTTATGCATCCTTTCAGCATTCTAATTTCTATGTAAAAGAAAGGGAGAAGCAGGAATGTATTTTTATTTATCTACATCTGCACAAAATTACAGTCATGTGTCACATAATGTTTCAATCAAGGACAGACTGAAATTATAGCAGTAGCCCCAACAGCCTACACTATCTAGCCAAGGTGTGCAGGAGTTTCAACTATCTAGATCTGTCTAATTTACTGTTTGACTTTCACATAAGGGGGGAATTGTCTAATGACACATTTTCAGACTGTAACTCCATTGTTACATGACACAACTGTAAATACTAAAAACCACACAAGAAATCAGTAGGAGACTGAAGGGTCAGAAACTGGGTAGGTATGGTTGGGAGTTAAAATAAAACTTCTTTTGATTTAATTTAAGTTTTGAATCATGTGAGTATAATGCCAAGTTAAGTAATAAAATTAAAATAAAGAAAACAATATATCATAAAATGAATAAAGACTTCCGGGATCATTTCGAACCTATCTTTAAATGCTCTGATAAAGAATATAGTAAAGAGGGCCTTCCCTGGTAGTGCAAGGGTTTAAGACACAGCACTATGAAGCTCTCTATAGCCACTGTGACATGAGATCAATCCGGCCAGTTTGGTGACCCAAATGGTGTAACAGATCTCTCCTGTCTTACCTGCTATTCCCCTCAGCAGTCTGTTTCTGTGGATTTGCCTGTTCTTTCCCCCACTCTATCTCTGGTGAAACCTCTCACCCTTCACATCTTTGGCCTGCACCCAACTTTACATGCATAATAAATAAATATATATATATATATTTTAATATTAAGGAATAATGGGTTGTAAATCTTAAAGGCTGGATATGTCTTCTGGAACACTGTAACCTGTGTGGTCATCCAGGTATCTTATTCTAGATAGGGAAGTAAAATGCCTACTTTTTAGTGACTCAATCAATAAGTGAATAAACTAGCTGCTATCAAGTGTGGAATGCGTGTTCACTAGCTGATTCTATCAAAAACTATCAGAGTCAAGGGATAACAAGAAATCATTGAAATTTGTATTTTCAAAATGGGAAATGGAACAGTGAAAGTCAATGTACCTTCCTTTTCTGGACTCTGTGGTGTACTTTAATTCAGCTCCCTTTGGGGGGGTTTTATTTGAAACTAAAACCCAAACCCAATAGCAGTGCTCTCTCAACCAGGCTGAAAGGGAGATGCTTCTCCACTCAGCTCATCATAAACTTGAGACCTGACTGATTAGGTCAAAGAACAAGTTTCTCATCAGAACTTCTTACTCTACCCATCACTAATCCCCTAGCAAAACTGAAAGAAAGATCTCCCAGAAAGACCACTAACAAAATGACTTTAGTGACAAGGAACCAGTAAAAATGTGTTCACCCATGCTTTTATTTCCTGGATTCACAATAATTTATACAGAAACCCAGCCTCCTTACAGCAAGGCACCTGATTTAAAGATTGGACATCTGTTTCACATAAAGGGTGCTGAATGGAACAACAAGCTGTGTTCTAGCAAAACAGAGGACTCATTTCATAAATCATTTTCAGCCTATCAGATATTTCACACAGAATTTCTTTCAAGTCCAGGCACATTGATCCCCCTCAGAGCCTGTACTGCATATTGCTATCAAGAACAGAAAAACACACATGTACTTTCAGCTTTAAAAAAAACTCTAAAATAACAATGGTAAACCCTGTAATCAGTCTCCTTCTCTTTCACTTTATCTTGTAATAAGACCTTTGAGTGATGTTTTCAGGAGGAGGTATTCTAAATAGCCAACGTTCTTAGAGGCCCTCTAGCTTAAGACTTTGCAAACAAATAATACAGCTTGTTGTTTCCTATTCCCCTGTCCATAACAGACATTACTAATTGATCAACTCTTTCCCACTGAGCTTCCTTTCTTGAGACTCTGCTTTACTTCTCAGTTCTCAGTGTTAGATAAAGTTCTGGGAAGGCGCAAATAATAACATGCAGAATGGATGATCCAATGCAATCACTTAAAAAAAAATTAATGCATACAAGAGCTGGGGTGGAGGCCAGATGTGGTAGGGAGAGAGAAAGGATTCACCAGGAACACAGTGGGGAGCAAAACACGAGGATCTATTGAAACACTCTGAAGGGAGCAGTGGGCAAGACAGGAGAGGTCTGCTGTGCCATATGTGATGGCTCCCATGCCAGGGATCGAATTCATGCTGCAGTCACTGGCAATAGTTCCATAGCACTGAGACTTAATCCCTGCTCCATCAGGGAGGTCCCCAATCGCTTTACAGATAACAGAACTGAGCCATAGAAGGGGAAAGAGGCTTTGCCACAGTCACATAGTGAGTCAGTGGTGCACCTGCAGCATATTATTTACACCAACACATGATTTGCATTCAGAAGGTCAAGCATGAGTTTATTTTGTATGTGCATGGTTTGGTTTTGTTTTCCAACAGAAAATATTTCAAAGGAAATTCTTACGCAACAAAGTGATTCCAAACAGCTAGGTTTTTGAAAAAGGAATTGAAACACTCCAAATTATATGATCCAGAAACTCCTGGAAGTCCACTGCTCTAAATACCATTTTGTTATAGCAATATTCCATGAAGTACTCAGTGAAAAAGGGATAATTGTTACTGAACAGGAAATTATTTTTCATTTGGACTAACACACAGGACTGTGCTGTGAGCTTGGATGCATGGACAATGTCCCCATCACAGCTACACAATGACATTCAAAGCTGCAGACAGTCTTCATTCAATTTATTATGGTGTTTATTAAATTTCAACTTTTTTTTACTTTAACTGAAATTTCTTATATTTAGAGAATGTTAGAGCCAGATGGGACTTGACAATTCTTCTGATTAAGCAACTAGAAAGAAGCCAAGTGAGATTCCTAGAAGTAATTTGCACATTTAGGGCCCAGTTCTAAGTTCCTTCAAGCTCAATTTTCTACAACTCTGAGATCAAAATGAGGAATTCCCTGTTTACCAGATTATCCAAAACATAGTGAGTTTCTATAAGTACTTCTCAAACTGCAATGTGCATGATGTGGAGAACTCATTAAAATAGGGATTCTTACATAGGTATGAAATGAGGCCCGAGCTTCTGCATTTCTTTTTTCTTTTTTTAAAGATCCGTTACTTATTTGGACATACAGAACTGGAGTACAGAGTGGGGAGCAGAACATGCAGATCAATGAAGTACACTGCTGAGGGGTGCAGCAGGCAGGCCAAGGAGGGTTTGCCACGCCATGTGGGATGCCTCTGAGGCTGGTGATTGAACCTGCACTAAAGCAGCTGTGGCTCGCTTGCAGTGCTGAGTCCTAACCCATTGTGTCACTAGGGAGGGTCTGTTTCTGCATTTCTAACAGCTCCCAGGGAACACTGATACTGCTGACACATAGCCCAGTGGTCTGTTTACTCAAAATCAAACCAATCACCTAGAAGAGTCATCTGACAGTCTAGTAGAGAAATTTCACTGAGCTCCAACTAACAAGTCACATGATTATTATATCAATCAGTTTATTTCAGGTTGTGAAGAACAGAAATATAATTTATACATAATGAAAGTTTATGGGTAAAAATTGGCTAATTAAATAAATTGGACTTCATATGATACAGAAGGAAGCAAATTCACTTTACCCCATTGTTATCTCCAAACATCTATTGTTTTCCTTCACTACCTCAGGTCTGTAGGACAGATTCCATGACTTGTTCAGAAAAATTCAGGTATTAACTATCTCATTTTCAGGTATTTAAATGTCCAATGCAGTTTTAATATCAAAACTTCAGTTTCTCATTCAACTTAAGCTTTTCTTCCCAGCAACTAAATGTCCAATGGAGTTTTAATGTCCAATGGAGTTTTAATATCAAAACTTCAGTTTCTCATTCAACTTAAGCTTTTCTTCCCAGCAACTAAGACGAGCCATTTGTGAATGCAGAAGTAATTTGTTTCTCTCCTTGTTTATCTTCCAGTTTTAGTCATTCTCACCTACTTTTGGACCCCACTGGATTGGGGTGAGAAAAGGGGGACAGCTTACAGAGGAGACAATAAGGTTTTATTAAAATCTCACACATTGACTTTTTCCCTTGGGGGCATTTGTATGGGTTATTTAGTGACTGTTTAGATCTCCACCCAATCAATACTGGGGACTTCTGACTGTGCCCATGAGTTAAAACAGCTAATGTTAGCTTACTCTGGTGATAGAACTCATCCATACTACCACATTTAGGTAGATTCTTCTTCAGAGTGGGGTTCTTGAAAAAGATTCTAATGAGGTTACCAATCTATGGAGCATCTACTATTCTGGCTCACAAGCCATTCTATGTGACCTTCTAGAAGGAAATGTCCCTCATCCTCTCACCTTTAAAGTTTTTCCCAGTAAGCGATTCAAGCTCCTGGTAAAAGTAGTCTAACTCTTCTAAGAACATTTCCACCGTGCTAGAGGAGGTGACACTTTGACACTTTTTTTTTTTTTTTAAAGATTTATTTATTTGTGCATACAGAACTGGGGTACAGGCCAGAGGCTCAGGGGCGGTGAGAGGCCTCACCAGAGCAGAGCAGGGAACAGAACAGGCAGGTCGACAAAGTATACTGCTGAGGGGAGCAGCGGGCAGGTCAGGAGAGGTCTGCCACATCATGTGGTCACCTCCAGGCGGGAATCGAACTCATGTGAAAGTGGCTTTAGCTTCTCAGTGCTGTGCTTTAACCCGCTGCGCCACCAGGGAGGGCCAACACTTTGCCACTTTTTATATCCCATGACAAACCCTGTAGAATGTTAATCTTTGGAATGGAAATCCCCAGAAAATACTGAAACATGTTTCTAATGAACTAGTGTGAATCCTGTTGGGTAAATGGCACTGAAGATTTCTTCCAATAATGTTGATTGGAACAATTGAATACCTACTAATCCCCAGGCAGTCTTTGAAGAGCTACCTTAAAATTTCAATGAACTAATGATAAAATTATGATTTCAGTTCTAGTTGGTATTATTTTATTTTTTTCCTTCATGAAAAGTGTATCACATAGGATATTAATCTGTTTTATTTATATATTTTTATAGAAATAAGTCCATGATAGATCTAGTAAAAAAAAGCTTATAAAACAGATTAGATACAGTATGAATATATTATATATATAATTTGTAAGAGTATAAGTCATGATGTTAAGAAAAATAATGATTCAGGTTTTAGGAGACATTTCACCTTTTAATATATACTTATCTGTGTTTCTGATTGTTTTTTACTCCATTATGATACTGTTACAATCAGAAAAAAAATATTAAAAACAAATGATGTTGTCATGGAATTAAAGTCCATTTTATTCCCTTTGTTTGTATCTTTTGTAAGAACCTGAAATATTCTAGATTAGTCTATCTAATGGAAATAAATTATGAGGTGCAAATAAAAATCTTTGCATTCTAGTTATTACATATTTTATTTTACCCAATATACTCAAAAGATTATCCTTTAACAACATTTTAACAAGAAATACATATATTACCACCAATATCATTCTCTTTTTCCTAAGTCTATGAAATTGTCTTTGTATTTTACCTGGGCCTTCTCAGTTTAGATTAACTATGTTTCAAGTGCTCAACTGCCTAATTGAATGACTAGTGGCTTCTGGAGAGGATAATCTACCTTTAAAGTGTTTGTGTACTGTTATTTATACTTAATAACAGGATAGCTAATTCTAATTTTTCCACTTGCTTTTTTAATTCAAACAGGTAAGGGATTTTTTTTTTTTTTAAAGGAAAGCCATGCCCAAGAGTTCACTAGGGTCTTAGGGTCACTTTTAGGAAGAAGAATCTTTACCTTAACAGGTTTTTATTTTTTGAATTGCTTGATTCTGTTATAAGGGTAGTGTGTGATTTTGGTAATCTTTAAGATTGCTATTGTTGGGGTCTTTTGTATTATTGACTTTTATTTTTTTAAGAAACTTCTGCTCTAATAGATATCCTTCCTCAGAGCAAACACACCTTCAATGAACCCCATCTCTTATCCTTATTTTCTCTTTCATTCTCAGTAGTGGACAGTGGGTCAAAAGTCAGGCTCTTTAGTAGATACAATTTTCATTGGTTTCTGGAAGAAGGAGTGGCACCCTGACAGTAATAAAAGGCCATAAGAGTCAAAGATCATGCACTGCCCTCTAGAGAGTAATTGAAATTATTATCACAATTCTCTGAATAATCACTGTGACATGTCTCAAAGGTCTGATGTACTTTAAAGAATGACTCCACCTTTTACTTCCTTTACTTTTTTTGTTCCCAGTAGGTCCACCAAGGAAATGTTTTTATCTAATGATAATTAACAAGAGGGACATCACATGATGTAGTATAGATTTTATTGTAGTATTTAGTATTGTAGTATTGTAGTATGTAGTATTTATTTTTTCATGTCTCTGGGCTTCCATAACTCAGCTGTTGAGATTATAACTTACAACTAATTTCATAAGATCATATCATAATTTTATGAGTACTTTACACCATGTCATTGATATTTCATATCAAGTCTTGTACATATGGAGAAAAGTGCATAGATCCTGAATGTAAAAGACTAGTGAATCTTCATAAATTTAAAATATGTTCCTAGGGCCTCCTTGGAGACACAAAGCGTTAAGTCTTAATGCTTTGAAACTATTGGCAGCCACTACAGCATGAGTTTGATCCCCAGACAAGGAGTTAACCCACATGGCACAGCAGACATCTCCCATCTTGCTCACTGCTCCCATTAGCAATGTATTTCCTCAATATGCCTGTTCTGTTCCCCACTATGTTTCTAGTGAATCCTCTCACCTCCCATAACTTTGGCCCACACCAAAGTTCTTATATGCATAAATTAGTAAAATACATCTTTAGAAAAAAATAAATAAAAATATATTTCTGTATGCATCACTTAGATCAAGAAATAGAACTCTCTCAGCAGCTAGGTTGCTCCCTTCCAGTTCATACAACCTTGTTTTCTATTGCTGTGTAACAAACATAGTGACTTCAGACAACACAAATTTCTCAGTTAGTTTTCATAGGTCAGGGGTCTGTCATGGTGTAGCTAGATTTCCTTGGTTTTCACAAGGTGATAATAAAGGTGTCCATTAAAGTTTGGGTCTCCTCTGAGTCCTGTGTTCATATAAACTGTTGGCAGAATTCAGTTTCTTATGGCTATATAACTGAGTTCCCTGTTTTTCTGCCAGCTCTTAACCAGACACCACGCTTGTTCAGACTACCCACAGTATGTGGTCTTTAGGCAGTTCACACTGATGCATTCTTCCAGGTCAGCAAGAGTTTGTGTCCTAACTTATGTGTCTGACTTCCAAATGTTCTTTTAAGAACTTGCCTGATTAATCAGGGCCACCCAGGATAATCTCCTAGGTGAATAAGGAACTTAATTACAGGAATAATAGCTCACTAAATCACAGGATCCACCTGTATTGAAGGGGAAGAGAGTATACAAGGAAGTAATGGAGATCACAAGGCCACTTTAGAATCCCGCTCCCCACACCAGCCCCTTAGGCAAACCACTAGATGTCAAACACAGCAATTTTCCCTATTTTGGAAATTTGTAAAAATGGAATCATATGGTATGTGTCTGGCTTTTTTTGTTGAACATTATATTGTGGAATACACTCATTTCTCTGTATGTAGTTGCAGATTTGCATTGAAGCAAATGTTTCATTGTATGAATATTTTAGGGTAGAAAGATGTCCTGAACAAACTTCATAAACACAGGTTTTATGGACTGCACCCACACCCCAAAACAAAGAGATCCATGGCACCGAGGACTACAAATCCCATATGTCATCACCACTGAAGGGAGGATTGCTGGGAACCGAGGGTGGAGTTAAGCAGTCTGGTATGGTATATAATCAGACTTGGGAGCCTGTGGTAGGACACATTCACCAATTTATCTCTCCCTTTTTCTCTGGGTTATTCCTTTCTTCATATTCCCTCTTTGTAAATAAGCCCTTTATTAACCTTTTTTTGTGCTCCTGGAGTTACTTCTCATTATAAATCTGTTTTAAGCACAGGAGTGAGGACCCACAGTCAGGACAACCCATTTCACATTGGGGTTGCCCTGGAACAAATATGCCAAAGTTTATCCACTTAAAAGTAGATGGGCATTTAAGGTAATTTCTTTATTGGGCTATTACTAACATTGTTGCTATGAAGAGTCTTTAATCTGCTTTAGTAAACACACACAGCTTTGTTGGGTATATACTGAGTGAGGAGTGGAATTGCTAGGTCCTAGGGTATGTTTGGCATGCAGAATACTGCCAGCTTCCCAGAGTGGCCTTTATCAAGCTGTGCACCCACCATCAATGTCAGAATTTCTCTAAGCCTATTATGAGAGTTATAAGATATATTTTGAGAATTATAAAATACCAAAATAAAGAAGAGATTAAGACCTTGAATATTTTTTTTTAAAGATTTATTTATTTGTGCATACAGAACTGGGGTACAGGCCAGAGGCTCAGGGTCGGCGAGAGGCTTCACCAGAGATAGAGTGGGGAACAGAACAGGCAGATGGACGAAGTACACTGCTAAGGGGAGCAGCAGGCGGGTCAGGAGAGGTCTGCCACGCCATGTGGTCACTTCCGGGGCAGGCGGGAATCGAACTCATGCGGAAGCAGCTTTAGATTCTCAGTGCTGTGCTTTAACCCGCTGCGCCACCAGGGAGGGCCTAGACCTTGAATATTTTAATGACTAAGTAAAACTTAGTATTTTCAATAGAAACTAATGTTGAGTGTTATTTCTGTTACATATTAATCTTTGAGGTGTGTATGTCCAGTTTCTTGCTATAATCCTAGTGCCTAGCCAAAATGTATTAAATATCTCAAGGATTATCAATGTTGAATGGTTTCCTGATATTGAGAAAAAAAGACAAACTACTTCTTCAGACTTGCATTTACTTACCTTTCCCTAGCCCTTGCACCAAAGTACACAATAAAAGGATATTGAGTGATCTCTAATTGCTCAGTTCTGGAATTACTGTGTTGTGCAGGAATCACTGAGACAGTAGTTTCTTTGAAACTGCAAGCACGTTGCAAGATTAAAACAAAGCACCACAGTACTTTTGCATAAGCAGCTATTTCTAGAACAGAATCACTTAGGGTTGTAGCTTTTCAGGACAAGATTTAAAGAAAGGTGGTTCAGTTGGTGGGATCATCAAACCACAAGAAACACTGGTTTAAAATCTTGCCTCAAGAAAGATTTTGTCTCCTTTTGGAAGGGATTAAGATGTGATGCTCAGGCTACTGAGCAGCAAGAAAAGCTAATCTTTTGTGCTTGGTTGCTGTTTTATACAAGGACTTAAGCACTCTGATTAACTCTTCCTAATTGTTTGCTTGTTCTTATTCCTAATTGGGCCAGTGAGTCACTGGGTTGAACTGCTTGCTGCAAGGCCTTCAGAGGCCAAAGCAAACCAAAAGGAGCTCTGCAAACCATCCCTTTGACAGATCAAACTTGTCAGTCTCTATTCTAGAGAGTATTTATTAAAAGTTAATGCATAGTGATTATTATTAGTTTAAAACTTACTTATTTGTATATTAACTCTTTACCTTATGGAAAAGTACTTGAAAAATCAGGAATCTCATCTGGTTCCTTACTGTCCCCAGTTAAGTTCACCCTCGCATGCATGATCATACTTACACTGTCTACTACTGATGTGAATCCAACCCCACAAACCTGTACCCTCCATTACCGTGGTCAGAGAATACAAGCTAATTTCATTATTGGCCTAAGTACTTCATAATAAAAAAGGAAAATATGCCGCATTTCAAAGTCACAGAGAAAAGTTCTGTGGATTCAATCTCATTTGATTGTCTGTGCCATATGTTTCCTGCTATTAGCGAAGACATGTCTGAAAGTAGACAGGTTTCTATAGCAGTAATTCTCATTCCCTCTTACTTATTTCAACCTCTGCCCCTGACCCCTGCTCTCCAGTTCCTAGAACCTTAAAACTATCAGGGAGAAAACATATCCAAAATGCTTTTTCATTTCTTTAAGAAACAAGACTTTAAGTGTCTTCAGTCACTCATATGGTTATGGAACAAATTCAAATTAGCTTTGAAGAGGAACAACAGAAAGTCATAGAAACAAAGAAAATGATAGTAAACAGGATATTCCCCTAAAACCAGTATATTTATATTTAATACTAGATGCTCCAATTTAAGCTTGCTCGATTACATATGGGATGTCCATTTCAATTTCAATTTCAAATAAAAAACAAATGCATTTTTAGCAAATAAATATGCACCAAATCTGCATATGGTGTATGTGTGTGTGTTATATGTGGGGTGTGTGTGTGTGTGTATTGTATAGTTGTTTGCCTAAAATTCAGAAATTTGCATTTAACCTAGCATCTTGAATTTTTATTTGCTAACCCTTTTGTGACCTAGAGCAAGTTATACAAAATCTGTGTTATATATTTTCATCCTTAGAATAGAAATAGGAAAAGCACATTCCTTCTTGAATCACTGTGTTATGGTCATTTTTATTTTTCAATGAGTATCTCTGCTTCCCTTCTCTCCAGAAACATTTTGGAAAGCTTGCCCTTGTCTTCCCAAAGTTAGGTGAGCCCTATGATTTGCTTTAGGCAATGAAAACTCTACAAAAGGGATGTCTTTAAGAAGTCTTTAAGAACCAATGTATAATTTGCCACCTTCTGTACCTCTGGCACAGTGCAGTGCTATTTGCCAGCTGAAATCAAGTTACCTGAGAGTGGACAATACACAAACACACATATGCACCCATACACATACTGACCCAAGGAAGATGTAAGTGTGAGGGAGAAATAAACACCTGTAGTTTTAAGCCCTGGAATATGGGGATTGTTTGTTACAGAGTGAAACTTAGCCCACCCTGATTGAGCATTTTTATGAAGATTCCATGAGTTAATAATTGTTATGCATTAAGAACATGTTTGGCGCGTTGGAGACCCTGCATAATGTTCATTAGGTTAAGGAAAAGTCTGCCTTTCTCTTCGGGTACTAAAAGGGGATTACGATAGACCTTTCTTCTGACAAAGTTTTGTTATAAATATTTATTGTTCAGTTTTCTCACTGCAGGCCTAAGAAATCAAATTTACCCTTTCCCCTCAATGCTTGGTAATAAAGTATAATGCCAGCAGCACTTAGCTCAGGGAGTTTCTTTAATCACTGGACAGAATTTTTATGCCTAAAACATGCCTGATATGGGTCCACTCAAATTGCAGCAGGGGTTATAACAGAGCAGTGGACTGGATTGCAAATGATCAGCACTCAGTCTGCGGAAGCCAGTCATGTGCACAGTAATTCAGAAAGGGCAGCGAAACCAGATCCAGGGAGGAGGAAATCACCGGCAGTTAATGAGAATCAGATGCAGTGTAATTCAGACCGTGGTGCTCGTCCTGATCTTTGGGCACAGGGAATTCCACTCATAAACAGGCCAGACTTGATTTTATGCAGCACTTCCAACCCCCAAAGAATCCCAAAAGTGTTCCAGAAGAATGCACTTATTACTGGTAGTTCAGTAATGTGGAAGCTAAACAGGCGAACCTTGTCTGTTACTCGGTCTCAGAGTCTCTGTGCTAACCATTCTGGGCTGGACTGAGATGCCAGTGTCTCTGTCCTGCTACGAAAAATGCACTCCCCCCCACCTTTAGATGAAAAAGTGCTCATCAGACTCACCACATTGATATCTATGGGCCTGTGGCTAAGCATTTATTTTCATACACAACTGAAAAAACTCCCCAAAATATTGCTGACCCTTATTATGTTATATATACTGAGGCAGTATATTCTTTTTCACTTAGTTTAAAAAGTTGGCCACTCACCAGTAAGTTGTTTTCACAACTATGGGTAAGATCTTAACTTCTGAAATTTATTTCACAAAAGATAAAAGAGAGTAGAAAATTCCTGTGTCATGGCACTTCAGTTGTACCAAAATCTATGATCCTAGGATACTTTACCATTTTAGGTCACAAGTCTTCTAGGGTTCTTCAAGTTTTAACTTCTTGAGATTTTTATGTGTAACTTGTGAACAGATAAAGCGAAAGAATGTTGAAAACATCTTCAGGTGCTGAGGCTATTTTCACATTCCTATTTTGTTTTGATTGAGGTTAAAGGTAGGAAGGAAGTACACTTTCATACAGTATTAAACCACTCAGAATAGTTTTGACTGTGTGTCATAGAATCCTCCCTTCACCCAGACAGACACATGAGAAATTATTGGTTCAATGAGAGGACTAATCGAAGAGCAGTTCAGGTTCCAGTGTAGCTGTCTGTGGGTGTTAAGGTTATGCTCTGGTAACCTGTCTTCCTCCAACCCTACTTCCCTTTATCCAGTCTTTATTCTCTACTATTAACGATAGTTAGGACCCCACTCCCCTGTCCCCAGTCTCCCTGGTGGTTCAGGGGTTAAAGTCTCAGCACTATTAAGTGATTCATAGCCACTGCAGCACAATATTCAATCTCCAGCCAGGGAGGTGACCCATATGGCACAGCAGACCTCTCCTTTCTAGCCTGCTGTTCCCCTCAACAGTGTATTTCAGTAGATCTGCCTGTTCTGCTCCCCACTCTGGCTCTGGTGAGTCCTCTCACAACTCAGACCACTGGCCTAGACTCCAGATCTTATATTGCATAAATAAGAAATAAATAAGTCTTTTTAAAAAGGGATAGGATGCCTTCTTTAAAAATAAAAAAAGATTTATTTATTTATGCATATAAGAACTGGGGTACAGGCCAGAGTTTTTTGATGGTATGAGAGGATTTGCCAGAGTCAGAGTGAGGAGCAGAGCAGACAGATTGAAGTATACTGCTGAGGGGAGCAGCATGTGGGTCAGGAGAGGTCTGCCGCGCCATGTGGGTCACTTCCCTGGCCAGGGATCGAATTCATGCTATAGTGGCTGCTGATAGCTTCATAGTGTTGTGCTTTAACCCACTGAACCACCAGGGAGGGCTGGATAGAACCCCTTCTTGCAACCAAAGGTGTTCACTGGCAGCTCTAAACTTCATTCTTTCAGTCTAACAATGCAAAGATAAGAGTGTACCTTGTCCTGACTATTTCAGTAAAAGCGCCAAGTTTCTCATTATCCTAGCTTGGGTCACATGCCCATTTTTGAACCAAGGTGACCAAGGACGTGCATAGTTTTAGTTGGTCAAATCTGGATCATACTCCAATCCTGGAGCATAATGATGATTTAGATCAACCAAAACTACAGGAACTTGGAAATGGCATTATTTCAAAAAGGAAAATCACAATGTTTGGAAAAGTCAGGGGTAAGTATTTGAATAGATTTTGAGAACAATGGCTGCTACTGACTTCTATCAAGATGTACTACCAATCTCTACATCTTCAATCTTCAAGTACAGAGACAAAGCTGGTGTTCTGTTACTACACTTGGAGAATATTTTTCATTAAAAGAAATCCTGACATTTTTCTCTCTCCAATCACGTTTCGAAGTTAGAAACTGTAGC
Source organism: Condylura cristata (assembly GCF_000260355.1). Classification (NCBI taxonomy): domain Eukaryota; kingdom Metazoa; phylum Chordata; class Mammalia; order Eulipotyphla; family Talpidae; genus Condylura; species Condylura cristata. The sequence continues at coordinate 48,813,889 of NW_004567105.1, forward strand.
AAGGGATTTACTTAGCTTTCAAATGAAAAAACTTAATGTGCCATGAACTCCTGGTCGTAAGCCTAAGAAGTGAAAACCCTCTTTGGGCCTTTTAGAAATCATCTCTAACTTGATGCTCATGGCTTGTAATGCTGTAATTGCCTCCATGGTTGTGTTACAGCTGTCTTTGCAAAGTTTAAACCTGCAGGTCACCTTGGATTAACCAATGTGTGAATGTTTAACGGATGGGTTGAATTGTTGGAGTCATGAATATTGGCTGTGTCTTGCACTGAAAAGTACACAGCGAGGGAAAACACACATGCACACACAACAACTTTGACTCAATCTGACAAAAATGAGGAAAACATATTGGAGAAAGATGGCTAGGGGATGATTATTTTCTTGCATGTTGCCGAACAACATTTGTCTTCTGGGAAGCAGTGTAAACAGAGCTGTGGCTTTCAGACTCTGCAAATATTATTGCTATGCATGTGAGGAGATGTACTTGCTGAAACTCAGAAAAAGAGAATATAAGGAGTAGAACAGAGTCTTTTGGCATTTTCCCTTCTCATACCAGCTTATCAAAGCAAGTACTTTATATTTTTTAAAAATTTATTTAGTCATACATACAGAATTATGGTAGAGACCAGAGGTAAATGGGGTGAGAAGATTCACCAGAGACAGAATGTGGAACAGAGCAGGCAGACTGAAATACACTGCTGAGGAGAGCAACGGGTGGGTCAGGAGAGGTCTGCTGTGACATGTGGGTCAGCTCCCTGACCGGGGATCAAACTTGTGCTGTTTTGGCAGCATTAGCCTCACAGTGCTGAGCTTCAACCCACTGCACCACCAGGGAGGGCCCAAGGCAAGTACCTTATTTTTTATTTCTTTCTTTGTTTAATTGTTTGTTTTTAGGGAGCTTGACTGTAGAGAGTGTTGTTATTTGTGTTTAGTGATTAGTCATACAACAGTTCAATTCAAACTGGGAAAATACAACCTTGCTGTGGTGCAGACACATTTGTTACCTTCTAGAAATTGACAGTTTTCCTTTAATAACCCTATCTTGCCTTGGGTCTAATGTACAAAATACAATAATTATTACTTTATAGGTGCCATATATGAAACAAAAATATTGGTACTTTTACGATAGCCTCAAATATTTTTTCCTCTCTTTCCCCTTGACTCTACTTCTTTGACCTTCAGATCTTGGCTTAAATGTCAGACCATGTGATCTAGAAATTAAACATAAGCAAAGTAAATAAAGTTATCAAACAATTGAGTGATTACATTTTTAGGCACTGCTACAGAAATAAAAACAGAAGTCACACAGAATCTTACACAGGAATGGTTATAACATTCACAATAGTCAAAAGATGGAAAACATCTATATACTTGTCAACTGGCAAATGGGTAAGCAAATGTGAGACAGCCATATGACAAAATATCAATCAGTCATCAAAGGAAAGAAGTACTGGTAGATTCTACAATACAGATACACCTAAAAAAGCATAATACTAAAGAAGGAATTCGGAGTCCTCTCTGGTGGCTTAACAGGTTGGGGCACAGAACTGCAAGCTAGTCACAGCCACTTCAGTGTGAGTTCAATCCCCGGCCTGGGAGCTGACCCACATGGTGCGGCAGACCTCTCCTGACCCACCCACTGCTCCCCTCAGCAGTGTACTTCCTCATTCTGCTTGTTCTGCTTCCTACTCTACACTGGCAAATCCTCTCATCACCCCTGCACCTCTGGCCTGTATACCTGTTCTGTATGCATAAATAAATATATCTTTAAAGAAAAAGAAAGAAGTAAACTCAAGTTATCCTATTGCTTCTATTGATTCTATTTATATGAAATGTCCAACAAAGCAAAGCTATTGAGGTAGAGGGTAGGGTAGTGGTTACCTATAACTGGAGGGGAAAGGAGAAATTAGCAGTAAGTGGGAGTATGGGGTCTTGCTGGGGTGACAAGAATATTCTAAAACTGAACTTTGGTAACAGTTCTAAAAGTCAACCAATAAAAACCACTGACTGGTATAATTTAAAGAAATAATAACAATAAGACCAGCTATTTCTTAGGTCAAAGATGAACTTAAACATCTTTGTTATAACTTCCCTTAGCACCCACTTTAGAAAGTCTCATTGCATTTCAAAGTACTTGGGCTTGTTCTCAAACAAATGTGGGTTTTAATCTCAGGTATATCTGTTATTAGCACAATTTTTAACAAGTCACTTGGTCTCCTTAAGTTCAAAAGACTTTAGGGGACAAGTATATTTCTATTAAATTGTCACATTTTCAAAATGTTGTCTGTTTTTATCTAACCATTCTTTCAGGGTATCTTTCATTTCCCTTGTACTTTGGCAATGGCATAACCCAGATGACGGGTAATGAAGATGATGCAGGAGTGCTGGAGCAGACTGCGGGGGTTCAAATCCACTCTATATTTGTAGAACCTTGGGGAGCTAAATTAGTTAACCACACTGTCATCACCAGGGTTTGTTTGAGAGCTTAGCTACTTGTGAAAGTTAAGTAAATGATACACATTGATACATATGCAGATTTAGAGCAGTGCCTGACCCATGGTAAGTGCTATGTATGTGTTATCTATGAACTGTGTACCCCAAGCTAGGCAGGTACAAAATAACACACATCTACATGACTTTTTACTTCCCAGAAGTGTTTGTGCAGGGGCCCTCCCTGGTGGTACAATGGGTTAAAGCACACCACTGTGAAGCTAGCTGGAGCCACTTCAAAGTGAGTTTGATCCCCTCCCAGGGAGGTGACCCATATGGCACAGCAGACCTCTCCTGACCTGCCCGCTGCTCCCCTCAACAGTGTACTTTGTGGATTTTCCTGTTCTGCTCCCCACTCTGTCTCTGGTGCATCTTCTCACCACCTCTGCACCTCTGGACTGTATCCCAGTTCTGTATGCATAAATACATAGATATTTTAAAAAAGGAAGTATTTGTGCCACCCTAGGTATACCTCAACCAGCAGCCACTTGTCAACAGCAAAGGCTCATCTTGACCTTTGAACAAACTGGTTGGTTGTGCTTCTCCCAATAACTCCTTTAATCTCTCACCTCGGTATCTCATCAACCTAGGTCCTCTTTTATTAGTAACGCAACAAACTCTTTTGTACTACCACTTACTTTTTTTTTTTTTTAAAGATTTATTTTATTTGTACATACAGAACTGGGGTACAGGCCAGAGGCTCAGGGGCGGTGAGAGGCTTCACCAGAGACAGAG